>NC_139517.1:95728151-95886407 GCF_947247035.1 Vipera ursinii
CTTCAATTCTATGCGGGAATATATATATATATATATATATAAACTTTCTTTCCTGTTTTGGCCTAACCCAAGGCTATCCACAGAATATAGTCACAACTTATGACAGCTCATTATTTGTGTAAATTATTCAAATTGCTAATAAAGAATTTAGGGAATAATTTGAATAATTTACACATACACACACACACACATGTGTGTGTGTCTCTCTCTGTGTGTGTTTGTGTGTGTGTGTGTGTGTGTAGGTCTTGGCGTATTCGGGTCTTTTCCAAGAACTACATACCTATACCCGTGAAAATCTACGAAAACAAACAAATATATATATATTCTAGCTAATAAAAGAGAGAAAGAACCTGTGGCTCAGGAAGTTAAAACAACTGCCTAATTATTATTATTATTTATTAAATTTTTATACCGCCCTTCTCCCGAAGGACTCAGGGCGGTGAATCAGCCCAGGTTCGAATCTCAGATAAAGGGTATGACTGACTGATGAGAACATAAAGAGTTCGAAATGATCATCTCAGCCTCCCAAAATTCTTTATTAGCAATTTGAATAATTTGCATATATATATATATATATATATATATCACATTGATTCAAAATTTGCTCTTTACTGTGTATGCAGAATCTTTATCAAGCATCCTTATCATTTGTTTATTGACATTTTTACATGCAAATTTGTATCTTTTATAATATCACAACAGCTAGATATATTTATGACCAGAAAATTTGCAATACTTTCAGTTAATTGCTATAATTTTATAATCCATATAATGGCTTTGCTTGATTTTCTCTTCTTCCAATATTATTCTCTTTTGCCAACCTTAAATTAATACAGTTCTTATTATTTGAATAAATGACAATTAAATATAAACATTTTCTCATGTTTTTGCGAATAATAACCACATAAATATAAAGCTTCTTTTCTAATTGCCTTGTCATAGATCCTGTTTACAGAATTCTTATTTGAATTTGTTTCCCCAACAATATTCAAAGCATTCTTATTGGTTAAAATTTTCTCAAAATTAGTTACACTTAAGTATTTAAGTCTTTTTTCTCATACAGGCCATCCCAACACTTTTACATTTCTCATATATTAAAAAAGAAAAAGAAATAGAGAAAATAAAACTATCCCAACTAAAATTATAAAAACTATCCCAACATTTTTATACTTCTCATGTGAAAAAATAAAACACAAAGAAAAAAAAGAAAGAAAAAAAAATACTATGTTACTTGAGGGGTTCATCCCTCTTAAACTAATCTTCATTTATATCCAAAATCTTGAGCCTTGGTGGAGCAGTAGGCTAATGCCTCCTATAATAATAATAATAATAATAATAATAATAATAATAATAATAATAATAATAATAATAATAATAATAATAATATAAAGTTGGAAGGGACCTTGGAGGTCATCTAGTCCAACCCCCTGCTCAGGCAGGAAACCCTATACCATTTCAGGCAAATGGCTGTCCAGTCTCTTCTTAAAAACCTCCAGTGTTGGAGCATTCACCACCTCTGGAGGCAGGTTGTTCCACTGGTTAATTGTTCTAACTGTCAGGAAGTTTCTCCTTAGTTCTAGGTTGCTTCTCTCCTTGACTAGTTTCCATCCGTTGCTTCTTGTCCTGCCTTCAGGTGCTTTGGAGAATAGCTTGACTCCCTCTTCTTTGTGGTAGCCCCTGAGATATTGGAACACTGCTATCATGTCACCCCTCACCCTTCTCTTCATTAAACTACACATACCCAATTCCAGCAACCATTCCCTATATGTTTTAGCCTCCAGCCCCCTAATCATCTTGGTTGCTCTTCTCTGTACCCTTTCTAGAGTCTCAACATCTTTTTTACATTGTGGTGACCAAAACTGGATGCAGTATTCCAGGCGTGGCCTTACCAAAGCATTGTAAAGTGGTATTAATACTTCATGTGATCTTGATTCTATCCCTCTGTTAATGCAGCCTAGCACTGTGTTGGCTTTTTTGGCAGCTGCAGCACACTGCTGGCTCATATTGAAGTGATTGTCCACTAAGACTCCGAGATCCCTCTCACAGTTACTACTATTGAGCAAGGTACCACCTATACTATACCTATGCATTTGATTTTTCCTGCCTAAATGTAGAACACCAGCTGCCTGCAATTAGTGCAGATTCGCATCCCACCAAGCTCAAGGTTGACTCAGCCTTCCATCCTTCAGAGGTAGGTAAAATGAGGACCCAGATTGTTGGGGGCAATAAGCTGACTTTGTAATAATGCCGCTTGGGGTGTGTGTGTGAAAGCCCTAACAAGCAGGCATATACATAGAATGAAGGCTATTGCTAAGCACATTGGTTTGTGCTTAAAAATTGTAAGCCACCCTGAGTCTTCGGAGAAGGGTGGAATATAAATGGGATTAAAAAAAAATCTTCCTATTTTTTAAACCATATTCAAACAGATGTTTCATTTTTAAATATTCCCTCTGATAAATCCTATCATCTAATTTCTTTTTTTATAAATAAGTCTTTATTTACATTTCATGTTAAAAACACACACCATACACCAACAAAGACAAAAAAACATATACAATATACAGAAAACGAAGAGATCAAAAAATTGGAAACCATTTCAAAAAATCAAATTGTATCTACTTCTAAACTGACAATTATATTCCACTCACTAAATCTCTTATAACTATCCAACTCCAAAGCTTATTCATTAACAAAAACTATATCCCTTCATTTTTGACCAACCTCCAAGCCACCCTCATTTCTTTAATCTTTTATTCATCCAAATATACCATTTATTCCATAATAGAAATGCTGGTGTCTCTTCTTTACCCTTCAACTTCTTGGTCAATGTGTCTGCTTCTGCACAATCAAGTATTCTCCTAATTATAGCTTCATCCGGCGGGGTATGATTTGCCTTCCAAAATTGAGCATACCCCATCCTCGCCGCCGTTAAAATATGTAAAACCAAATACCATATTCCCCTCTTAATATTTCCAGGCCTGAAGCCAAGCAGATACATCTCTGATTTAAGATCAACTAAACACCCTGTGATTTCCTCTATCGATTTTTGGATCCTCGTCCAATATCTAACCACTTCCGGACATGTCCACCAAGTGATAATACGTGCCACTCCCTTTACCACACTTCCAACAATCGGCCGACAATCCGGGGAACATTTTGGAAAGTCTAGCCGGAGGGAGATACCATCTATAAAGCATTTTGTATATGTTCTCCTTATATGACATGGAAACCACCAGCCTCATAATTGCCTTGTCATAGATCCTGTTTACAGAATTCTTATTTGAATTTGTTTTCCCAACAATATTCAAAGCATTCTTATTGGTTAAAATTTTCTCAAAATTCATTACACTTAAGTATTTAAGTCTTTTTTCTCATACAAGCCATCCCAACACTTTTACATTTCTTGTATCTTAAAAAAGAAAAAAAAATAGAGAAAATATTTCTTTTATAAAAACTATCCCAACATTTTTATACTTCTCATGTGAAAAAATAAAACACAAAGAAAAAAAAGAAAAAAATACTACGTTACTTGAGGGGTTCATCCCTCTTAAACTAATCTTCATTTATATCCAAAATCTTCCTATTTTTTAAACCATATTCAAACAGATGTTTCATTTTTAAATATTCCCTCTGATAAATCCTATCATCTAATTTCTTAATTCTCACTTTAGCCTTTTTTTTTGCCAAACATCTTTCCTGATTAATATGTTTCGCTGAATCAAAGAATCTTTCCATAATCTTAAAAGTATTGTTGCAGGTACAAAAAGCAAAACAGGTAAGCTGTTTTTATAAAAAGGTTTAACCCCTTGGTATTCATTGAGAATCTTTTCCTTTCTTTCTTGATTTTATTTATCATTTTTTGTCTCTCATGTTCTTGTAGTTCTCTTGGCAGAATCCATTTTGTCAAATCTTGGTGTTTTTTCACTTGAAAATATTTCACTTCTTATCCAAGAAGCTTCTTCAGTTCAGTCTTAACTTTATTATTTGCAAACTTCAATACATTTAGATTTTGATATGAACTGAACAGCACTTTTCATTAGTTATATACTAACACACTATTCCAAGCACCAACTTCCATTGGTCCAACCCTTCCTCAGCCCACAATGGATACTAATAGTGGCTCTTTTTTTCATCAGGAATCAACATTATAAATCAAAGATATGTTTCCATGATGATTTAATGACCTTCCTCAATACCCTTCAGTATTGCAAGGAACTTTCTAAAAGTTTTAAGCTGGAAAGGGATGTTTCTGCCATAGTAGAATGATTTATAGAGATGTAATTTTTGAGGTATTACAGAATTGCTATACACTGAGGCCAATCATACATTTAGTTACAATAAAAAAGTGTTTTAATTTCCCTCCAGGTTATGTGTTAAAGAAAATTGCCACTTTTCCTGCTATAGTCTTGTTTCAATAACTGCTGGAGGGACCAAATGCTATCAAAAATGTTGGTGAATGCATAACCTCTTTAAAACAAGTCATTTCTTAGATTGACAAAATATCTTTCTTGCTCTCTCCTTTCCTCCAACTCTGGCTTCGGTGGCTTCACAGTCCTATACTGAATTCCATGAAATTTTGCACTTCAAAGTCAAACAGAATTGTTCACTGAAGGTAAATGTCACATTGTTGTAGGAATTATTATTAATAAACCTTTGTATTAAGGTTTAATTTGGTTATGACTCACTGTTCTATCAGAGTTTAAATGCACTGTGGCTCATGTTGCCTGAAGACAAGAATGACAGATTAATCAATCCTTCTTGCAATTACACAACAGTTCTTCAAGCTTCATCACTGCAAGGGCAGAAGAAAATGCTGTATAATAAATGTGCATTTCTCAGTGTCAGACCAAATTATTCCCCATTTTTATAATCCCAGCATTTAAGTCATATCTTAAATTTTAGCTACTTATTACAGTGCAAATGAGGAAAATTCAGCACTTGCTTTTATGGTCTGACTATGGCAAATCCTTCAGTTAACAGTTAACAGACTAATTAGGATACAGGATATTCATTTAAAGCCAAAATAATGAATGGAATTTCATTATGCCTATGAGAAACCTTACTATATGCTGCCTAGGTTTGGACAGATCTGAGACTAATATAAGTTATTATTCACTGATAACCTGGTTTTTTGAAATTCTTCCAGTTCTTTTAACCATGGCTTTTTCAGTTATGTTACTCTATTATCTAGCTGGTATGGAGAATCATTTTCAACTTTCTCTAAGCATTGCAAGACATTGTCCTTAACCATTTCATCATTACCAACTTTTGGTAGAATTCTGTAGTTTTCACTGATTTTAAATCCCATATCCATGTAATAAAGGCAATTTTTTTTTAACCAGCCATTTTTTCCACACTGGCATTTTGACTATTTTCCAAGTTGCTGCAGTATTGAAGGTGGGTTTAAGTTATGAAAGTATGTTGCTCTTTTGTGTTCTTTCTTTATCATATTCATATTCTAACACAACTATCTCTTGATCACCTCTTCCTATAAGATATTTTAGATGCCTGAAATATCTCTGACCCATAGGCTAAATGGTTGTTGCATTTTTTAGAAAAACCAAGCAAATTCCACCTTTCATACTGCAAATTCTCTTCCCCCCCCCACCCCCAGTGACTAATTTGAGGCATTGACCAGATTTAGAAAAGCTCTGTTTGTACTTTCAGATTGTATTTTCAGCATTACTTTTCATATATTTATATATTTCTGGCACAAAGGATTCATGAATTAGTCCTGAAAAAAAGTGATGTAAATCAGGACTTCTGTGCATTATAATTACAATGTCTAGTGGTAGATGCATAACATCTTTCAGCACTCTTGACATGATTTACCAAAAATGACTAGTGTTAATCTATGTAATGTGTTAGTGTTTACATAAACTAACATTGAAATCTATTCTTTACTGAATTTTCATCCTGCTGTTGATTTTTTTTTATGTCTAAAGACTTGAGTACTCTTGGAAACCAAACACTAGCACAAAGTCTCATCAGTTTTGCAAATTTGTGACAGTATGATGCCTTCATTCTCAAATAGCTTAAGTAAACTTTTCTTAAAAACTTCTCTTCCCTTGGCGTTTTCAATACTTTACTAAAAGTTTGCTTATGATTCATTGCTGTCAAAGCAAGAGTTTCATCTATCTGAACCATGACAATTGACTTTACAAAATTGCCAAAGTCATCTATAACTGGCTTTAAAACTTATTTTCTTGTGGGATTTTTTTATTGGATTAGTTCTTTATCTTACTCGGCATGCATAACTATTGTACAAGCATTGTATAACATATCATTTCATCACCAATTTATCTAGGGCTACTTCCTTCTTTTCATGTTATCTTGCCCCAATTTCAGCATTTTTTACTGATAGCATTTACATCATATAGCAATAATTGTTGTTTACATTTTGCTCTATAATTATCTTATCTAGGTTGTTTTTTTAATAGAGTACATGTCACAAATATATTGTAAATTCTTTTACCAATTCTAGCTTTCTTTACATTCAGATCAACTCTCATTTCTTTTTCATTTGATTAGTAATAGCAATAGTGCTTAGACTTATATAGCACTTCACAGTGCTTTACAGCCCTCTCTAAGTGGTTTACAGAGTCAACATATTGTTCCCAACACCCTGGGTCATCATTTTACTGACTTCAGAAGCATGGAAGGCTGAGCCAACCTTAAGCCTGGTGAGACTTGAACTGCCAAACTGCTGGCAATTGGCAGCAGTCAGCAGAATTAGGCTGCAATATTGCATTCTAATAAGGGACACGGTGGCTCAGTGGGTTAGGACGCTGAGCTTGTCGATCAGAAGGTCAGCAGTTTGGCAGGTCGAATCCTGAGTGCCGTGTAACAGAGTGAGCGCCTGTTACTCGTCCTAGCTTCTGCCAACCTAGCAGTTCAAAAGCACCTAAAAATGCAAGTAGAAAAATAGGGACCACTACGGTGGGAAGGTAACAGCGTTCCGTGCGCCTTTGGCATCTAGTCATGCCGGCCACATGACCACGGAGACGTCCTCGGACAAGCGCTGGCTCTTCGGCTTTGAAATGGAGATGAGCACCGGCCCCTAGAGTCGGAAACGACTAGCACGCGAGTGCGGGGGAACCTTTACCTTTACCTTTTTATTGCATTCTAACCACTGTGCCACCACAGCTCTGTTTTTGTTTAAACACATCATTTCTAATATGTTTACAAAACCTTTAAAAATACCACTTCATACAGCAGCATATGAGGAAGCTGAGATTGCCCACATATTCTATATATTGGTTGATGTAGACAGCAAAGATATAAAGTTTAAGCATGCACAAAAGCAGCAATTATTGCTTTGACTGTTTTGCCAACCACTGGACTTTTCTTTGTTGTCTGGGGCAAGGTGCAGATTCAGATTTTTTTTTATTACAGGTAGTCCTCACAATGACTATTTATTCAGTGACTGTTTGAACTTGTGATGGTGCTGAATGAGTGGTGCTGTGATACAACTGATTTCTGAAATTTCAGCTATCACAGGTTCCCCAAAAACATATGATCACAGTCCAGGCATCTGACAACTGTCTTGCAATTATAGTGTCACAACATCTATGGTCATATGACTGTCATTTGTGCCCTTTTTGCTTCGTAAAACCAAAGTCAATGGAAAAGCCAGCAGGAAATGTTTTTTGCAAATGGTGACCACATGATAATACTGATAGTACAGGATCATTTAACAGTGGTGACTGGAAAGTGCCAGAGGTGCTTTTGATGAATTTAGCAACAATTTTTTTAATCCCAACTGCTGTCGTTAATTGGATTATACTGTGTCTCTGCATCCAGAATCTGCTGAACTTAAAATCCAAAATATATCATTTATAATTAGTAGCCCCATTCAAAATCTATCAGAAGACTTTTCAACTAAGAAGTCCTTAAATGAAATTTTAAAATGATCTGATGTGTGGCTTTTAAACAAAAACTGATTAATTTTAAAGTACTAAGGTAAAAGGTAAAGGTTCCCCCGCACATGCATGCTAGTCGTTTCCAACTCTAGGGGCCGGTGCTCATCTCCATTTCAAAGCCGAAGAGCCAGTGCTTGTCTGAGGATGTCTCCTTGGTCATGTGGCTGGCATGACTAGATGCCAAAGGCACACAGAATGCTGTTACCTTCTCACCGTAGTGGTCCCTATTTTTCTACTTGCATTTTTACATGCTTTCGACCTGCTAGGTTGGCAGAAGCTGGGATGAGTAACAGGCGCTCACTCTGTTATGCGGCACTCGGGATTCGAGCTGCCAAACTGCCGACCTTCTGATCGACAAGCTCAGCGTCCTAACCCACTGCATTCCTTTAAAGTACTAAACCTCTGCATAAATTTATTTTGGATTGTTTAATAACTTCGTAGTATATTTATTAATTTCCTATATCCTTCTTAAGTTTCCATGACTGGATATAAATGATTCAAATGAATTTTAGTTCAGGTTTCTAAAACTAGTATTATCTGTATCATCCTAAGATATCAATAGAAAGAAAAAAATTGAAAGTTCAGTCATGGTAATTTTGTCCACAAACATTACAAGAAAAAAATGCTTGCAAAATGCCCATATGAAAAATCCAAACATTGTTTTTCTGTACTACAGACACTATTTGGAAATCTTTGAAAACAATCTTTCAATGAATCATAGTAACAATAAGATGTGATGGAAGTCTATAGGCTAAAAATAATGAAATACATGTTCCTTCACAATCAACATAATTACACCTGAATTATTACCCAAACTGAAAGTACCCATTTTAAAAGCCATCTTAAAATAAATGTTATGTTATTTCATCCAGTGTTCAGAACTCACTTGTATGCAAGATATAAAAATGTACTAACCAAGTTAACCTGATTAAGTTTTTCTCTATGTATAACTTGATGTTTCCATTTCAAAAATACACAATTTGGATTCTACTTAAAGATCTGGATCAGTTAAAATATATTCAAAGATATTAAAAGGTATAATATATAATATTTGGTGAAATGGCATTTGTTCACATGACTTTAGAGCTGTGAGAGATCTAATTTTTATTACACATATGTTATTTTGTAAACGGAAGCAACTTGTGATTGTCTTTGTCACTTAATTTGTCCTTTCAATTAATATATAATATGTTTCTTGTACATAATGGACAAGAATCCATAGAAGTCCCTGTTTTCATTTTTGATGCCATCCAGATTCAAACTTTATATGCCAGGTGAATAGGTTTCTGCACTGTAAGTATTTTGAAAATATCTTGCAATCTACTTTTACAACCCTATATTAGTATTAGCCCTTTTCAAAGTAATGAAAAAAAATCAATGACATGATTCATTCATTAACACTTTCTTCATGTTTGAATCTCTAAAGCCCACTTTTGCCATGAAAGCCAACTGGGTGACCTTGTGACAATCACTCTTCCTCAGTCCGATTCACCTCACAGGATGAAGTCGTGTTGGATATATTTGCTACCTTGAGTTATTGGTAAAAATAATAAAGCGAAGTATATAAATATTTTTTTTAAAAAAATAAATATTTTTCACTATTTGATCCTATTTATCACAGGTCAGCAATACCTGCTATAATCTCAGATATCACAACACTTTTCAAAAAAGTGTTTCAAAATGCAATTTTTGAAAAAATAGTCACATCTTAAATTTATGAGATTTCTAGTATTTATCACACGATCAAACATAAATCACATTTGGCAATCATGTGAAATTTGGGCCATCTTTTCTTATCTTCTGGGTTTTAGTTTTTTTGCACTACTCATTTCCTGAAATCATTTGGGGTACATTTCCCATAAGTTTTGCCCTCATTGGTAAAGAACTCAGAATAGTATACATTGTATTGACAGAAAATTTAACTCTGATCATTTAGCAAAATTTTCTTTTATTCTGTTCCTTAAACTCTCATTTAAAATATAAAGAAACCACAAGGATATATACAGAGTAAACAAAGACCAGAAGACAGTGGTGGTCATTGATGTAGCAATTCCAAGCGACAACAACATCAGGGGGAAAAAGTATGAGAAACTGAAGATGAACCAGTGCCTGAAGCAGGAACTTGAAAAGATGTGGAAAGTAAAGGCCAAATTGGTCCCAATAGTAGCAGGAGCACTTGCAACTATGACTTCTAAGCTGGGAGAGTGGTTCCCACAGACCCCAGGAAGAGCACAGTACTAGAAACAGTTGCACTCATTGGTCTGGTGGTTAAGATCTGAAACCAGAAGACTGTGAGTTCTAGTCCCACTTTAGGCATGAAAGCCAACTGGGTGACTGTTTTTCAGCCCAACTCACCTCATGGAGTTGTTATGGTGAAATAGGAGGAGGAAGGAATATTAGGTAGGTTGACTGTCTTATTTATAAAAATAATAAAGGTGAGATTAAAAAAAATATCTAAAAACTGCTAATGATACTGCACAGAACCTCTAGGCCTGTAATAGAGGACCAGAGTTTAAAGAAGATGCATTATATCCACTGGGTGAAAAGGAATTTTTTTTAAAGTGTGAAAACCTCTTATCGTACTGCATGGCATTGTGTTTAGTTGCTTTGCATATACAGTACATATTCAATACAATCTATTAAAATGAACTGAATCTACATCTATAAGACAGGCACTGCTTGTTTTTGGTTGTTCAAATGTCTTAATTCATACTATTCATGGGTTGCTTCTGATTAACCATTTCTAACACTTAACAATATGGAATAAAGTTGCCAGACTGAAAATAACCTTCAGAAAAGAACTTGTGATTTAAATAGGTGGCTCTCTTTGGATAAAAAGGAACAGCATTAGCATCATTAGGGAAGGATGCTGTGAAAAGAAATGTTTGCTTTTATCCTTGAAGATTCTAAAGAGTACTCAGAACTTCTGAAAGCCTAATTAAAGTGAGCCTTCTAGATAAATGAAACTTCAACTTGTGCAGCCAACTATCTTTATATTACAAAAAATACCACTATACTTTGGAAAAACTCATTTAGCAATCTACTGTATTCTAGAGAGTTTATAAAAGAGAAATGGAAAAGCAACAGAAGCTATTTGTTGCCAAGATGCTGAAGGACGATTGGTGAGGAGCATCAAGTGCTATAAATGATCAAGTAAGTGTTCTTTCACTGAAAATGTGTGAAAAGCCCTTGAAAACATCATGTAAAAATAGGGGGAGGGAGGAAATATCAACCGTAACTTAACTACCCACAGCTTCTTCAATTCCCATATGCGATAAAGCTATTTATCTAAGGTTGCCTGTTGACTAACATGATCCTTAAACAACAATAATCTCTAGAAGGCCACAGAGTTTTTTGGTTTTAAGGTTCTGTGGGGAATAAAACCTTGAAAGTCTTTGGAAATGTAATTATAACCCAGGATACACTTTGTCTCTACAGAGAGAGTATATCCTGGCTAATTATACTCCCAATATATTATAATATATTAAAAAAATAGATTTTGGCTTCTTCACTCAATGGAATACATGTTCATACTTGCTTTTTCTACCTGATACACTGTTTGCCTTCTATTTATTTCAATGCCTAGATTAATTATCCTTACTTTTTATCTTTTATTACTAATTTATGTAAAGTTTCTCCTTCTTCCAACTACCTTTTTTCTTTATTATTTACTTATTTCTGCTCCAGTGGTCCTTTCTGTTTCTCATGCAACAGCTAGAAAACCATGATAAATGCTTGTCTGCAGTTTTCTAAATAATAATTATAAAAACTATTAACAGATGAGATATTATCACATTCCAATTGAACATATTCCCATACCCTTCACAAATATGAAGGATTATATGCTGTTCCAGCAAGTAGACAGACTGCCCATTCACACATATTATTCAATACATGAATGTCAAGGATGTAGCTAATTTTAAGGATTAATATACAATTGAAACTAGAGACTTTTTTCATGGAATTAATGGACATATAATTGGAGAAATAAATTCCAGCTTTAATTTTCTGCATGACAATTGCAGTAATGGATGGTGAGGATGATGGAACTTGCTGATATAGACAAATTGATGGCTTTCATTGGGAACAAGAAATTATCTAAATTTAATTCTGAGTGAAAATTCTTTATGTACTTTTTGTGTAAAACAGACAAAATGAAATTATTGATAATTAGAAAAGAAATAAATGATTGTTGTTGTTGTTAGCTGCGAAGTTGTGTCTGACCCATCGCGACCCCATGGACAATGTTCCTCCAGGCCTTTCTGCCCTCTACCATCTTCTGGAGAACATTTAGGCTCATACCTACTGCTTCAGTGACTCCATCCAGCCACCTCATTCTCTGTCGTCCCCTTCTTCTATTGCCCTCAACCTTTCCCAGCATTAAGCTCTTCTCCATTGAGTCCTTCCTTCTCATTAGGTGGCCAAAGTATTTAAGTTTCAACTAAAGGATCTGGCCTTCTAAAGAGCAGTCATGGTTGATCTCCTCTAGGACTGATCGGTTTGATCACCTTGCAGTCCAAGGGACTCGCAGGAGTCTTCTCCAGCACCATAGTTCAAAGGATTCAATTCTTTGGCATTCAGTCTTTCTTATGGTCCAACTTTCACTGCCATACATTGCAACTGGGAAGACCATAGCCTTGACTATACGCACTTTTGTTGACAGGGTGATGTCTCTGCTTTTTAGTGTGCTGTCTAGATTTGCCATTGCTTTCCTCCCCAGGAGCAAGAGTCTTTTAATTTCTTGGCTACAGTCCCTGTCTGCAGTGATCTTGGAGCAGAGGAAAATAAAATCTGTCACTACCTCCATTTCTTCCCCCATCTATTTGCCAGGAATTGAGAAGGCCGGATGCCATGAACTTGGTTTTCTTAATGTTAAGGTTCAACCCAACTTTTTCACTATCCTTCTTCACCCGCAACAAGAGGCTCTTTAGTTCTTCTTCACTTTCTGCCATTAAAGTGGTATCATCTGCATATCTTAGGTTGTTGATATTTCTCCCAGCAATCTTAATTCCAACTTTTGATTCATCTAGCCCTGCCTTTCTCATGATGTGCTGTGCATATAAGTTAAACAGACAGGGTGACAGTATACAGCCCTTGCCAGACTCCTTTCCCAATTTTGAACCAATCAGTGGTTCCGTGTCCAGTTCTCACTGTTGCTTTTTCACCCGCATATAGGTTTCTCAAGAGACAAATAAGATGGTCTGGTACTCCTATCTCTTTAAGAACTTGCCACAGTTTGTTGTGATCCACATAATCAAATGCTTTAGCACAGTCAATGAAGCAGAAGTAAATGTTTTTCTGGAACTCCCTAGCTTTCTCCATAATCCAGCGTATGTTGGTAATTTGATCTCTAGTTCCTCTGCCTCTTCGAAATCCTGCCTGTACTTCTGGTAGTTCTCAATCAACATACTGCTAGAGTCTAGCTTGTAGGATTTTAAGCATAACTTTACTAGCATGTGAAATGAGTGCAATGGTGCGATAGTTTGAACATTCTTTGGCACTGCCTTTCTTTGGAATTGGAATGTAAACTGACCTTTTCCAATCCTGTGGCCACTGTTGAGTTTTGCAAATTTGCTGGCAAATTGAGTGTAGCACTTTTACTGCATCGTCTTTTGAGATTTGGAATAGCTCAGCTGGAATACTGTCACCTCCACTAGCTTTGTTGTTGCTCAGTTTTTCTAAGGCCCACTTCACTTCACATTCTAGGATGTCTGGCTTCAAGTCAGTGACAACCTCATCATGGTTATCAGGGACGTTAAGCTCATTCTTGTATAGTTCTTCTGTGTAATTTTGCCACCTCTTCTTAATCTTTTCTGCCTGTTAGGTCCCTGCCATTTTGGTCCTTTATCATACCCATTTTTGCATGAAACATTCCCTTCATTTCTCCAATTTTCTTGAAGAGATCTCTGGTCCTCCCTATTCTGTTGTTTTCTTCTATTTCTTTGCATTGTTCATTTAAGAAGGCATTCTTATCTCTTCTAGTTATTTTCTGGAATTCTGCATTCATTTGAGTGTATCTTTCTTTTTCTCCCTTGCATTTCACTTCCCTCCTTTCCTGAGCTATTTGCAAAGCTTCCTCAGACAGCCATTTTACTTTCTTGCATTTCTTTCTCTTTAGGATGGTTTTAGTTGCCACCTCTTGTACAATGTTGTCAACCTCTGTCCATAGTTCTTCAGGCACTCTGTCTATCAGATCTAATTTCTTAAATCTATTTGTCACCTCTACTGTATATTCAACAGGGATATGATTTAATTCATACCTGAGTGGCCTAGTGCTTTTCCCTACTTTCTTCAGTTTAAGCCTAAACTTTGCAAGAAGAAGATCATGGTCTGAGCCACAGTCAGCTCCTGCTCTTGTTTTTACTGACTGTATAGAGCTTCTCCATCTTTGGCTGCAGAGCACATAGACAATCTGATTTCTGTGATGACCGTCTGGTGATGTCCATGTGTAGAGCCATCTCTTGGGTTGTTGGAAAAGAGTGTTTGCTATGACCATCATATTCTCTTGACAAAATTCTATCAGCCTGTGCCCTGCTTCATTTTGCATTCCAAGGCCAAACTTGCCTGCTATTCTGGTTATCTTTTGGCTTCCTACTTTAGCATTCCAATCCCCCATGATGATAAGGACATCATTTTTTGGTGTTAGTTCTATAAGGTGCTGTAGGGCTTTATAAAACCGGTCAGTTTCATCCTCTTCAGCACCAGTGGTTGGGGCATAGACTTGGACTACTGTGATATTGAATGGTTTGCCTTGCATTCGAACTAAGATCATTCTGTCATTTGGGGGATTGTATCCCAGGATTGCTTTTCCTACTCTTTGACTATGAAGGCTACTCCATTTCTTCTGAGGGATTCTTGCCCGCAGTAATGACCTGATGGTCATCTGAATTAAAATCAACCATTCCTGTCCATTTTAGTTTGCTGATACCTAAGATGTCGATGTTCAGTCTTGTCATCTCTTGTTTGACCACGTCCAGCTTTCCTTGATTCATGGATCTTACATTCCAGGTTCCTATGGAGAAGAAATCTTTGCAGCATCAGGCTTTCCTTTCACCACCAGACACATCCACAGCTGAGCGTCCTTTCGGCTTTGGCCCAGTCGCTTCATTCTTTCTGGTGCTACTAGTACTAGCCCTCTGCTCTTCCCCAGTAGCATATTGGACGCCTTCCGACCTGAGGGGCTCATCTTCCAGTGTCATATCTTTTTGCCTTTTGGTACTGTCCATGGGGTTTTCATGGCAAAGATACTGGAGCGGGTTGCCATTTCCTTCTCCATTGGATCTCTGCTATGACCTTTCTGTCTTGGATGCCCTGCACAGCATAGCTCATAGCTTCATTGAATTATGCAAGCCCCTTTGCCACAAGGCAGTAATCCATGAAGGGGAAATAAATGATAGAGGAAATGTTTATGATGTTTAAAAATAGACTAAGAAGTTAATTTACAATATACTTATAACTGCTGTAAAATTATAGACCTTTGGAAAAAATAGCTTCTTTTATTTCTTTTTTGCACTTTTGTTTTTATTCTTTTTTATTTTATTTTTATTTTAACATAAATTCCTGTTAGTTTTAATAATTTTCCATGTGTGTGTGTGTAACATCCGCACCATTGCCTCGGACATACCGTTGATATATGGAAGCATTTTCCGTGTTACATTCGTTGTTGGCATGTCCATGCATGGGCTCTTGTGGAGCTTCCGAAAATCCATAAGGAAGGAATTCCTCTAGGGCCCATTGTGTCATTCAGAGGCACACCAACCTTGGAATTGGCTAAATGGTTGAGTGGTCATCTTGGACATCTGGTGGAGCACAACAGTACTATGGTGAAGTGATCACAGGAGTTCCTAGAAAGGATTAAACCTTTAAGGATAGAGGAGGATGAGATGATGGTGACCTTTGATGTCATCTCACTCTTCACCTCCATCCCACAAGATCTGGCGATTGTGGTGATAAGAAGCTGCCTTCAGCAAGAGGAAGGACCACATCAGGACTTACTCGACACTGCAGTCCTACAGCAATTGGAGGCTGTGGTGGTGACCAGGTACAACCCCAAGTTCTTGTTCAGATATGTGGATGATACCTTCGTGGTTATCAAGAAGCAAGACAGTGCCAGATTTATGAGCGAGTTAAATTTGGTCTGTCCCGACATCCGTTTCACAGCTGAGGAAGAGACCAAAAGTACACTTGCCTTCCTGGATGTACTGGATAGCCGCCAATGTAATGGCACTCTCCATATGACCATTCACCATAAGCCAACACACACTGATAAGGTTCTGCATTATAGGAGCAACCGTCCTGTGTTCACCGCCCTGAGTCCTTCGGGAGAAGGGCGGTATAGAAACATTATTAAATAAATAAATAAATAAATAAAAGTAGCTGCGTTAGGACACTGTTTAACACTCACTGCAACATGGTTAGAGATAGAGCTGAGGAGAGGAACTGTCTCTATTGTATCTGCAGGGGAAATGGCTATCCAGTAGTACTTTTAGGAGGTATAGTAGACCATATGAACCCCACAAGAGCCCATGCATATAACATGCCAACAACGCATATAACACGGACAATGCTTCCATATATCAACAGCATGTCCGAGGCAACGGCATGGATGTAAGCTCCATTCAACATCAATATTTCCCACAAACCAGATCAAACCCTGCATACCAAGGTCATGCACCCCAAGGAGCCACTTCCCAACAAAGAAAGATCTTCAGTGGTATATAGAATTAAATGTAAGAACTGCCACTGTAATTACGTTGGGGAAATGACCAAAAGGTTTAAAACCAGGACCCATGAGCACAAGCTGGCCATCAGATGGCAAGAGCAACGCTCACAAATATGGGCACACATGGCCAGCCACGACCCCATGTTTCACCTGGCAGGTGTGGAGGCCATTGCCCGAGATGCTACCAAGGGTGGCCGGCTACTTAAGGAGGCTTGGTTGTCAGATGGACATTCAATTAACCACCATATAGATCTACTGCCAGCTTATCAGGCACTAAGAGGGTGGGAGGAACAACGTTACAACTTACAATGAGCGCAATGAGCCCTGCCTTGCAGGATCAGAATGATGTGCCCACACGGAAAAGAACTATTCCCTTCGGAAGGGAAGAGTCTCCAATGCACCCTGTACAAGACCCTAAGATGGGTGCCCGGACCCAGTTTTTTGGGTGGCCAAAAAACAAGACACACAAACACACACACATACCCCATCACCATTATTTTAGCCATTGTCTATCCACTGCACAATGTATGTATTCATTTAGTATATATTATCTCTATTATATAATATTTATTACCTAGTAATCAATACATACCTTAACATGACAGCCATTTCCTGAAAGAAAAAGACCAAAACTAGTTTTAATAAAGATTTGTCCATGTAAGATGCTGGAATTTTGTTTTTGTTTTAACAAACTCTGTGGCTCACATGTTTTGTTTTGTTTTTAATCATTCTGCTATTGCCAGTTTATTGTCTTACTCCAGGATTCTTGCCAAATCTTAACAATAGTCCCCTTTACAAAGAGTTATTGCAATGTCCCATATTGTACTACCTTCTTTGTTTGGCAATGAACTTGATAATCTCTGCACTTAGTGGGGGGAAGTCTAATTTAACATGTTGATTCCAGCCTCCACTATTAAGGATTACAACTGCTTGGGAAACAAAGGACATCCTTTGTGCATCAGCTGCTGGAATGTGAAGAGCTCTCCCTTTACAAACTCCAGTGGAAGAATGGATGTTCATTTCATGCATAGCACATTCTCGCTACCCTCTTACTCAGGATACTTTTTTTTCCATGTTAAAACAAAAATAATAAAGTAATTTCCACAGTACGTAAATGATTTGCTACCAGAAAAAGAAAAAAAAACCTAGTATTTGTGAGACATGCTCAAACAGAGTAGACCAAGTTTCCATTCAATAATTTTATATTGAGCAAAGCCATATCTGTGAAATTTTAACTTTTTTGTAACAAATTTTGTCTAGTGAACATGTAAAAATATTTTCTGTATATTTATAATTTTATGTTCATTATTTGACATACAGCAGACATTCACTACTGTGGCCTATTTTAAATCTAATCCCTACTAGGTGACAACTCTAGGGAGACAATAGTGCCAGTAGCCATCTTAGATGGAAAGAACTAGTAAGTTATGGAAGGTTATTTCCAATCAGAAGTAGCACTCAGTTTCAGCTTTTCTAGTTGAAATGCAAAGGAATTTTTTCCAGAATCATCTTAAATGAAATCAGACATCCCTCACTGGCTGAGAACAACAGATAGCACTCTTGAAGTTGGTACAAAACATTAGAAGCCAAACCTGTCTGACAGCCAAAGTCCATTTTAAATTTTGTGGCTCAATCCACCTTAAGCAAGACTAGTTAATAGAGCAATTCAGGGTTTCTCAACCTCAGCAACTTTAAGATGTATGGACTTCAACTCCCAGAATTACCTAGCCAGCATGTTGGCTGACCAACATTTCAGCTCACAAAGGGACAATTCATGTAGTAGAAGTAAGAGAAACTTACTCTTTTCAAGTAGAAATGGTTTCTGAGATTAAAGAAGATGAAGCAGATGATAAACACAAAAAGAATTGTACAAATGGATTTAAATATTCCCCATCATGGAAATGGCTTCAAACCTCATGTTTGTCATCAAACTTCTCTTCATGCTAGTGTTTAGTTTGGTTTGTTTAGGACTTATCCTTTGCAAGAAGCATTACATTCTTTTCATCACCTTCAATTACCTGCTTTTCTAATGAATTGGCATATTTTGTTGGCTTTTCCTATTTTTATTTTGTTAGTCCACCTTTATATTCTATTCAGAGAAGTTTTTCTCCATAAATTGATCTAATCTCCTGAGTTAGATTCCAACACCATATCCCAGAGAAGGATTATTCTCCTTTATAAGATAGTAACTCCACTCCAATTCCTATTTGACGGACCTTCAGATATTTGAAAACTACTATTATATTTCCGTTCAGTCATCTTTTCTAGTGGATTAAATATATGTATGTTCTTTAATTACTCCTTGTACAGTTTTCATTTCCTTCAGTTTCTTACCTTTACTGAATTACTTCAGTTAAGCATGACCTTCTTTTTGTTTGTCTGATTATTTCCAGAAGACCTGACACTAAAGCTTTCTGATATAAGAGCTGAAACTAAGCAGAATATGCATGGAATGTTCTTATTATTTTAATAGTAAATGCTATAGTAAGACTACTAGATCTCCTCTTGATCCTCATGTCCTCTTTCTGGCAGTCATATTGTCTATTTTTGGGGTAGCAGTTCCTGAGCACCTTTTCTCCACAGCCCAGCACTTCCCTAACAAGTGTTAATGACAAGTTAACAAGCTCAATTAAGTGATCTTAATTAGTTGATCAGTGTCCCCCAGCCTGAAATTGACAAGACTGTAGTCAGTTACATACTGATTGTTTTTTTGTAATAATTAGAACTAGCACATTTCTGTGATTTGCAGTCCTTCTGATGCTAGAAAAATAATTTCATATATATATATATATATATATATATATATATATATATATATATATATATATGCCTAAGCTAAGTAATTTTTTTAAAAAATGATTGAAATTTTTGTTTTTTGATGGCAAGAAAGTTAAACAGATTGTCCTTCTTTCCAGTTATTTGGATAAATATCTGCTAATTCTCTATTATACAGTAGGCAATTCTGTATTGTGAATATGAGGTACTCACTCATCTATTGCTTTTTGTCCTGCCTTCTAGTACTGTGGAAAATAGGTTGACCCTTTCTTCTTTGTAGTGGCAGCCCCACAAATATTAGAACACTGCTTTTATATCTTTTTTTCACTAGATAAGACATACCCAATTCCTACAATTCTTGCAACAATTGTTCATATGATTTAGCCTCCAGTCCCCTAATCTTCTTTGTTGCTCTTTTCTATATTCTTTCCAGAGTCTCAACATCTATTTTAAATTGTGGGAACCATAACTGAATGCAATATTCCAAGTGCGATCTTATCAAGATGTTATGAAGTAGTACTAACACTTTTTTAAAAAATCCCATTTATATCCCGCCCTTCTCCGAAGACTCAGGGCGGCTTACAATCTAAGCACAAATCAATGTGCTTAGCAATAGCCTTCATTCTATGTATATGCCTGCTTATTAGGGCTTTCGGGGGGCCCCAAGCGGCATTATTACAAAGTCATCTTATTGCCCCCAACAATCTGGGTCCTCATTTTACCTACCTCGGAAGGATGGAAGGCTGAGTCAACCTTGAGCCTGGTGGGATGTGAACCTGCACTAATTGCAGGCAGCTGGTGTTACTTAAGGAGGCATTAGCCCACTGCTCCACCAAGGCTCACTTCACATGATCTTGATTCTATCTCTCTGTTAATCCAGCCTAGGATTGCAGTGGCTTTGTTGGTAGCTCATATTTAAGCAGTTATCTATTAGGACTTAGAATCCTCTTGCAGTTGCTTCTATTGAGCCAGGTTCCACCTATTCCCACCTTCACAACTTCAAAAAAAAGGGGGGGTTGAAACAAATCCAGGAAACTACAGACCAATCAGCCTAATATTAATACCTAGGAAGTTCCTGGAAAAGATAATGAAACAATAGATTTGTGAAAATCTAGAAGCAAGCAAAGTTATAACAAGAAGCCAACATGGGTTTGTTTAAAAACAAATCATGGCAAGCGAGTGTTATTTCATTCTTTGACAAAGTGATTAAACTAGTGGACCAGTGAAATGCAGTGGACATAGTATACAGATTTCAGTAAGCAATTGCCAAAGTAGACCACAATCTCCTTCTTGGTAAACTAGAAAAATGTGGGATAAATACCACCCCCAGATGGATTTGCAATTGTCTGACAAATTGCACTCAGTGTGTAGTGCTTAATGGAATTACATCTATATGGAGGAAAGGAAGCAGTGGGGTACCCCAAGGTTCTGTTTTAGACTCCACATTCTTCAATACCTTTATAAATGATTTCAATGAAGGAATAGAAGGGGAACATATCAAATTTGCAGATGACACTAAGAAATAGCCAACACTCCAGATGATAGAATCAAGAGACTTGAACAGATTTGAACATTGGGCCCTATCCAGTAAAATGAAATCCATTGTAGAGAAAAGTAAGGTTTTCCACTTAGGAAAGAAAAATCCTATGTACAGTTACAGATTAGGTGAAACTTGGCTCAATAGCTATAAATGTGAAAGGGATCTTGGAGAACTAGTAGACAATCGTTTAAATATGAGCTAGCAGTTTGTGGCAGCAGCCAAAAAAGTCAATGCAACTCTAGGATGCATTAACAGAGGGATAGACTGAAGATCATGTTAAGTACTAGTACCACTTTAATTTAATAAGATCACACCTGGAATACTGCATCCAGTTTTTGTTACCACATGACAAAAAAAAGATGTTGAGACTTTGGAAAAAGAGCAAAGAGCAGCAATTAAGATGATTAAAGGCCAGGTGAATAAAACATATGAAGAACAGTTGCAAGAACTGGATATGGCCAATTCTAGAGAAAAGAAGGACTAGGGGTGACATGATAGCAGTATTCCAGTATTTTAGGGGTTGTCACAAAGAAGAGGAGGACAACTATGAGCCAGCAATGTACAGCAGCAGCCAAAAAAAGCAAATACAGTCCTGGATTATATAAAAAGAGGCATAGAATTAAGATCACATGAAGTATTAGTACCGCTTTATAAAACCCTTGTGAGACCACACCTGGAATACTGCAGCCAGTTTTGGCCACCAAGTCATTCATAGCATTACTATCATTACTGAAGGAAGGTTATGGACCTGCAAAGTATTTTAGAAAATAGGTCTTGATTTAGCAGCTTGAAAGTACATTATATAACACCCACTGGTAGAAAGAAAACATCAAAGGACCTCCCTTGCTTCCTTATGAAAAGCAATATATGGGCAACAATTACAGAAATTGTCAAAAGCTATTACCTTTGACTGCGTTCAAGCAGCAATGTATTTATCTTTTGTGTAACAGATTTCATCCTGTGAAAAAAGCAGCTTTCTCTTAAATAAAAAGAAGAGTGGCACAATTTTGTTTTGCTTCTGATTAGGAATTATCAAAGCAGAAAGGATGAGTTTAGTCAGGCATAAAAGAATGATTTACTTTTAAAGTGCAAAATCCCTTTTGAGCTTGTGTTAGTTAATTAGCACTGGGCATACATATTTCTTTGGATGATAATCAAATTCAGACCAATAGGAAGGGGGTGGGGTGGGGTGAGAATGCTACTCCCACAGAAGTAGCTGGCTGTGAGTGAATAGAAAAGAAAGTATTCCTTCCCGCCCCGCCCCGCGCCCCCCCTTGGGGCAAAACCAAGAGCGTTCTGACATTTATAAAGGGGGTTCCCACTACTCATTTTTAAAGGAAACCTATCAAAAACATGCATAGATAATGGAGCATTGTCATGCAATGAATAAAAAACTAATTCAAAGGCCATTCTCCTTTTTCATTTCCTTTGCACTGTCTTGCATCTGCTTTGTTTTCTTCTGACTGCTGGGCATGTGGATGATGCTGATTGATACCACGGGGTTTTTGCTCTTAAAATGGAAAAGGCATTTGTTGCTAGCTAACTATCATGGGGGAGCCAGTTGTTTTCTTCTGGCATATGCAATAAAATTATATAGGGGAGAACTTATCTTTGATGTACCCAGCTGATGAGTTTAACTGCATCTAATGTTCCCAGGGTTGTTTTTCCTCTCCTCCTTCTCCATCTGGAAGCACAACTATTAAAATATTTGGCAAGATAACTAATAGCTAGAGATAACTTTCTCCTGTTTCCTGAAGATTCCTCTTCTGATATCTTCTATTATCCCTTTGTCTTGTTATTTTTGCCAAAGAAGGTTCTGAGTTCATCTCTGTATTTTGCAGGATTTGTCCAGCTTTGAGGGGTTTTTTTTTTTTTACTGAGCCAGCTTCCTTGTAATATTCTTCCCTTGGAAATTATGCAGCAGGAACTTTGTATATGCAGGTCCTTCTTTGAATTGCCTCCCTTCCTTCTATCAATGAAGGTGATTAAGTATCCATCTTGACATGTTAGTAAATAGAGCTAAACAGTCTACTACATTCTACAAGGCGAGTTTCATTCCTTGACATCTCCAAAAACAGAAGGAAAAGGCCTTGAAAAACGTCTGTCAATCAGGAAGACCAGTTCTACCATGTATTCTTTGGTTACCTTGGCCATGATTTCAGGGAGTTGTAATCTTAACACTTCTAGTGGACATCAAATCAAGGAAGATTGAAGTAGTCAGTGATGTATTAGACAGATCAGTGGCTTTACTGAATGTACAATATATTAATTTTCTCTGCTTTTCTGATATATTGTCGTGAATGTAGCATTAAGTTTTACAAATTCCCACTTATCTACAATTATGTGGGAACAAGTTTGGATCAGTGCATATTGTGCTTCCACAAGCTAACATTTTTTGCCCCAAATGTCTTTCCTTAATTCTGTTGGATAATGTAAACACATTAAAATAATTTATTTTAGAAGCAAAACACAAAATAAAAATATTAAATGTATAATAAATTGGAAGCAACATTGCAAAGAATGCAAATTGAATTTAACATGTATATTGTATGACCTTGTGGCAGTTATGGGTTGTTAACTTGTGGCAGCTATGCTCTGTCACTTGAATTAATAGTGGAAATATTATTTTTTTAATGTGTAATATAAGCAAAATGCATATGAAATTAACTAGAGCCTGTTAATGTAGTCTTAGTGTAAAGTACAAGTAGCTGATATATTTGTGTTTCCTGTCTGGTTTACTTGGGAGGCCTAACATCTGTCCCCTCTATGTGTCTTCTATCTTTGCTGCTGTGTTGAGTTAACAAAAGTCTTATTTATGGCTCCATCCTTAATTGCAGAGTAGAACATATCAGGAATCCAATACACAGAAAGACTAAGGCTACTTTCATTGAGAGTGGTTATAGTAAGTCTGATTGTGCCCTCCCTTCCTCTTCTTTTTACAGTTATATGAAATAGGCAAGTATCTGTCTGAGCTGATTCCACATACTTTCTCTTTGTTTTAGAATTAAGCTGTTTTTCTCCTTTTTATTTTAGTAAAGTATCTGAACTATTTCTTTCAATCTCATCTTCCTTGGTCTCTACAAGCGATGTGTACAAGAGTATGGCCAAAAAAGTCAACCTGGCAGCCACAACAGTGAGAATAAGGCTCCTCCTGATTTTTATGCGTGCTATAAAAATGAAGCAGAGTTTTAATAGAATAACAGAGTTGGAGAGGACCTTGGTATTCTTCTAGTTCAAACCCTTGCTCAAGCAAGAGAACCTATACCAGTGGCCCCCAACCTTTTAAGCACCAGGGACCGGTTCAGTGGAGACAGGTTTTTCTGTGGACCAGAGAAGGTGTGGTTTCATGTGCTGCCTGCATCCCATGGATGGGGTTCTCTTGTTTGTGTGGTCCAGGTTCTGATCCATGGACCAGGAGTTAGAGACCCCTGCCTTATAGCTTTTCAGAAAAATGTTGTCTAATCTCTTCTTAAAAACCTCCAGCAATGGAGGACCCACAACTTCTGGTGGCAAGCCATTCCACTGATTAATTGTTCTCATTGTCAGGAAATTTCTCCTTATTTCTAGGTTGTTTTTCTCTTATATTAAGTTTCATCCCTCTCCCCTTAAAGTAAGCCACAGAAATGAATGATTTTGTGCTCAGCTTAAAAACACTCCCCTATTTTGTTTGCACCATCACAACTGCCATCTTGATTTTTTGGCCACAAGCTGCAAACACCCCTGCTTAACTTGGAGGTATAAAAATGAAAGGCATTTTCAAAATTCTCCATTATAGCAAAGGAAGATCAACATTTCACATGCTTAATTAATCTGCTCTATTGCAGACTTAAAATTAAATAAAGTATAACACAATTATTCAAACATCTGTCATTATACATTCAGAAATGTTTCATCAAGTATCTTTACTGCCTAGCTAAATTAAGCTTTCTTGACAAGTGCCTTTGATAAATGAAAGAAAATTTAATGCACCTAGCCTTAGAAACTTTAATTTTGTCTGAAATCATATAAAATATAGCTCGTTGATAAATTCAAAACTTGATACATGTTATAAGTTAGCTTTCTGTACATCATTTCTCAGTATATGATAAAAGGTGAGTTTTCCAGAAGGCAGTTGGCCTTTTTTTTCCTTTGAAAATATTCTTCTTCAATTCTTCAATTCTACTTGGATGAAAAGCGAAACATTTTCAAAGAAATGTTGGGACAACTGTGACCTGGATGATTGAGAATAACCAAAGACATTTCTCAGGATACATTTCCATTCTCATACTGATGTTAAAAACAGTTACAGTCAAAAAGACATTTAATGACAATATTGAAAATATTATACACCAACACATTCCATATGTTAAGTGTAACATAACTTGACTTATTTAACTTAATTTTAAAAGGTAAAGGTTCCCCCACACATGCGTGCTAGTTGTTTCAGACTCTAGGGGCCGGTGCTCATCTCCGTTTCAAAGCTGAAGAGCCAGCGCTTGTCCGAGGATGTCTCCGTGGTCATGTGGCTGGCATGACTAGATGCCAAAGGTGCACGGAACACTGTTAACTTCGCACCGTAGTGGTCCCTATTTTTCTACTTGCATTTTATGTGTTTTCAAATTGCTCAGTTGGCAGAAGCTGGGATGAGTAACAGGCGCTCACTCTGTTACATGGCACTCGGGATTCGATCCTCCAAACTGCTGACCTTCTGATTGACAAGCTCAGTGTCCTAACCCACTGAGCAATGCCTAATTCCACAGCAAAATATTTTATACAATAAAAGTATGCCCACAACTTGAAAATAAAATAGTAAAAATTTAAATGAAAAGTAAATACATCAAGAACCATATATTCATATTTTCTCCAAATCTAAAAATAAATTGGATGAAAGATTTTTTTTAAAAAAGCGTAAGTTGCAGAAATGAAACTTTTATAACTAAAAATAATTAAGTGAAAAAGGTTGTAGCAATACTTGAATAATTTAAACCGTATAAAATCATTTGCCCTAATTTAAAACCATAAATTTAAAATATTATTTTAAAAGTGATATGAAAGAGAAAAGAAAGAAAGAAAATGCTATGTATTGAGATAAGTTGCTTGTAAATTGTGTTTGCAACGGTTAACAGCCATTACAGTTAAACTCCAGACAGCTTGTCTCCAGAGTTGTTACTTTCCATTTTAAGGTGGGAAATTACTGTTTAATCTCATTGGCTGCTGACTAGCGGCAGCCCAGATAAATAGAAGCTGAGCAGTGCTTGGGGCTACTTCTGTAGTGTTGAATAAAGATGTGACTGTTTCACTATTCTGCCTCATTGTCTCACCAAACCAAAAACTTAACAGTGGCGACGAAGCTGGGATGTGCTGCTCAAGGAAAAGATCAACACCTGAGCCTGGCAGGAACTACATCCCCCCCGGTCTACTGGCAATTCATGCAGAGGCCACCAGGGCCTGAGGATCCTAGGGCTAGCACAGCAGCACAAGACATTGTGAGGACAACAAAACTTCACCATGGCCAAAGTTGGAAAATTGGCAGAATTCAACGTGGCACATTCTGAGAGGTGAAGTTCCTACATCTCCCGCATTGAGAATTATCTGCATGCTAACTAGGTTAGCAAAGATGGCTTGAAGACCACTACGCTCCTATGCATATGCAGCCCAGCTATATTCGATATAACCAAGAACCTGGTGGCCCCAGCTACACTCAAGTCAGTTGCCTACGCAGATCTTAAGAAGAAGCTCAAATACCATTTTGAGCCAAAACTCTCTGTAATCACATGGTGGCATGTGTTTGAGCAGCAGGAGCAGCAGCCCGGAGAGTCTGCTGCTGAGTTCATAGCCGCCCTTCACCAGGCATCCCAGTTATGCAACTTTACAGATCTCGAAGGAAGACTGAGAGACCAACTAGTCTGTGGATTGAGGAATCGAGATCTCCAACAGAAATTATTTTCAAAAGAGACTCTTTCATTCCAAGAAGCCCTGCAGGAGGTGATGGCCAACAAAGCCACCGGAGGAGCCATCAAGGCCTTATGGCCCTCCAAGAACACTCCCAGCACAGAAACCATCTACTACGAGAACACCAAAAGGTCAGAAGACTCCAACATAGACCTTGAGGTTGATTGGCTCCAGAAGAAGCCATAAAGGAACCAGCAGCCACTTAAGACGGCAGTTTCCTTCACTCAATGTGTGGGCTGTGGAGGTCGTCATAGATGCTTGGAGTGCAGGTTCCACACAGCATTGTGCCGGGCATGTGGCAAGCAAGGCCACATTGCCACCGTCTGCAAAGGTCGCCAGCAGGACATCCCACAAGAAGAAAAGGTACTGGGGCACCTGAGCAACACAGAGTCAGCTATTGCTTCAGCCAAAGCAGCTTTAACTTTTTTACAAGTCCACCATACATGATAATACGTTGCATCATCACAACCACATCTCCAACATTTTGGCTGACAATTTGGATACATACATGCTAATTGTTTTGGATCTAAATGCCATCTATAAAACATTTTGTAAAAATTCTCCCTTAAATTTTGTGCCTGTGTGAATTTAACATTCCTAACCCATATTTTCTCCCAAGTATCCATTATTATTGGTTCTTGAAAGTTCTGGGCCCATTTTATCATACAATCCTTAACCAATTCCGCTTCTGAGTCAATTTCTATCAATGCATTATATATCTTTCTTATATGCGCTCGGCTTTGATCTCTAATTTGCTTTACCAAATTCCCATCTGATATTGAAATACCAATTTTCTGATCTTTCCATCTAGCCTGTAACTGCCCATACTGAAACCAAGTTTGTACTATTTTTTCTTCTTTTAAAATATTGAAAGACTTCAGTTGCCATTCATTCTTTTCCAATCTAAGAATTTCTTTATATGTTATCACATCATGTTTAAATCCCACATTTATATTTTCTATTGCATGTTTAGGTATTGCCCAAATAGGAATTTTATAATTCAACTTGTATCGATATTTTTTCCAAACTCTCAACAAGGCAGACCTTAATATATATGTTTTAAAAACTTTATCCACTTTTTTATCAGATAAATTTATTAATACCTCTCTGCCATTCCTCCAAATTTGAATCTTTTTTAAGTATAGGTATCATTTGAAATAAGAATAAAAATTTAGGTAAAACATTCATTTTCACAGCTGCAATTCTTCCCAATAAAGACAGTTGTAATTTTCTAGCAATTTATAAAATTCTTCTTGTTGTTTATTAGGAGCATATATTCCAATTAAATGTATTTTCTTCCCTTCAATCAAAAGTTCAATAATAATATATCTTCCTTGTATATCTGCTTCTATTAATTTGGCTATCAAACCCTTCTTCACATATATTACTACACCATTTTTCTTCCCTGGAGCGGATGCAATAAATTGTGTACCCAGTCTCAAATTTATCAAATATTTCTGATCAGATACCCGAATATGCATCTCTTGCAAACATATGTCATTTTTAAAATGTTTCAAATACTGAAATATTTTCTTCCTCTTTTGTGGTGAATTCAAGCCATTAACATTCCAAGTCAGGAATTTTGTCACCATCCTTTGCGACTTGAAGCCTCCGGAGCGCCGCCTGAAGATCTTCAGAAATCTGCCTCTTCGGCCTCACTCCTCCCACTGCTTCACTTGATTCTTGAGTTGTAATCATCAAACATTGATCTTGTTGCCATTGTTGTTGTTGTGCCTTACGTCTAGATGCAGCCCGTATTATTCTTTGAGTCGAAGTTTCTTCTGCTAAAGCAATTTCTGAAGATTGCTGTTTTTCTTGTAACTGTAGCACTCCTTCATCCTTTCCTTCTTTATCTTCTGTAGAGGGCGGTGAACCTGCTTTCAATCCATTAGTATAAAAATCTCTTGCCTTCAAAACTGTATTAAGACGATATCTTATTCCAGCAAAATTCACCACAATCCCTCATTGGAATCTCCCATCTGAACTGAAGCTGTTGTTTTTTTCAATTCTTCTGCCAAAAAAACAAATTCTTTTCTTTTTCTCAAAACTTTTGGGGTAATCTCTTTCAGAATCAACACCTCTTGACCAGCAATTGTAAATCTCTTATTATAAAAAATTTGGATAATCTCATTTCTTATCCTCCTCTTCGTAAAGTACACCACCACATCTCTTGGCAATTTCCTCTGCCTGGCAATCCAAGAGTTAACTCTGAAGACCTTATCTATCTCCCCAAAGAATTCTTCGGGTTTAAACCCCAAAATAGGTGCCAAAGCATCCACCAGCATCTCTTGCAAGTTCTCCTGAGAGTTCTCTTTCAAACTTCTGATCCTTAGGGCAAACTCCATATCTCTATACTGTATCATCAGAACCTCTTCCTCCATTTTATCCATTTTAAATTCAGCTTCACCCATTTTAGCCTCCAACAACAAATTATTTTGTTTCACTTCTTCCACCCATTCATTCAAAGTCTCAATACATCCTGCCAGCCCCTGAAACTCAAACCATTGTCACCCACAGGCATGCCACTTCGGCCCCATTTCACCGGGCCTTGAACGGCCAAGTGGAGCGAATGGTCCAGATGACCAAAGACTCCTTAAAGAGGATCATAACCGGCGACTGGTAGCAAAGGCTAGCAGATTTCTTACTTTGCCAATGCACAACATCCTGCACTTCAATGGGCAGAAGCCCAGCCAAACTAAGATGGGGTAGGTACTTAATTATTAAGCTGGATCGGCTACATCCAGACAGAGTTGCCTCCAACACTGCACAACCAAAAGCACCATGATGCTTGCATGTTGGTGACCGGGTTTGGGCCCAGAACTATGGTCCATGGAAATTGTTGGTGGTAGCAGTGGTTGGTAAGGTGTCAGGACCACTTTCCTAAGAAGTGGTCCTGGAAGATGGCAGAGTGATTTGGTGGCACATTGACCAGCTGTTCCAGAGGCTAGCACCATGATGCTTGCAAGTTGGTGACCGGGTTTGGACCCAGAACTACGGTCCAGGGAAATTGTGGGTGGTAGCAGTGGTTGGTAAGGTGTCAGGAACACTTTCCTATGAAATGGTCCTGGAAGATGGCAGAGTGATTTGGCGGCACATTGACTAGCTGTGACAGAGCTAGTCAACCTCTGGCAAAAGACTCATTTCATAGCCAACCCCAGGGGTGTTTTGATAATGCCCCATCTACAGAGCCTGGAATTACTGATGAGACTTTCAGCCATGGAGAGAGGGAACTATTGGCAGGCAATTCAACCCTATCTTGCATAGAGGCAAATCTAAGTAGCTTACAATTAATAAAAATAAAAATATGAAACATTAAAATATTAAAACAATAAACAGTAATATTAAAAGTGTTTAAAATGGAAAAAAGGAGGAGAAACAGTGCAATAGACATACAGAGCAAAAATGTTCACTAACCATCTCTAGAATGACTGCCCCCCTTGGGGCCAGAGAGCCAGGTTTTCAGGCCCTTTCAAAAAGCTAATAAGGTGGGTGGGTAGCTCATCTTAGGAGTCCATGATATTCCAGAGGATTGGAACCATAATGGAGAAGGCTATTTCATACTTGCATTGTAATTCATTCATACTTATGTTATAATATAATTTTTCAGTAATATTACAGTCCTATAAGATTTAAAATGTGTATATTTTTTCATATACTGCTCTCTCTCTCTCTCTCTCTCTCTCTCTCTCTCTCTCTCTCTCTCTCTCACACACACACACACACACACACAAACATATGAATGGACATACACACACATAGAATTTGTGCATAGAATCGCAGTTAGGCCATTGAATACAACCTTCCACTCATTCAGAAATCCAAATTAACATTTTAATGGTGCTTATTTAACCTTTGAGGGACGCGGTGGCTCAGTGGGTTAGGACGCTGAGCTTGTCGATCAGAAGGTCGGCAGTTTGGCGGGTTGAATCCCGAGTGCCGCATAACAGAGTGAGCGCCTGTTACTCGTCCCAGCTTCTGCCAACCTAGCAGTTCAAAAGCATGTAAAAATGCAAGTAGAAAAATAGGGACCAATACAGTGGGAATGTAACAGTGTTCCGTGCACCTTTGGCGTCTAGTCATGCCAGCCACATGACCACGGAGACGTCCTCGGACAAGCGCTGGCTCTTCGGCTTTGAAACGGAGATGAGCACCAGCCCCTAGAGTCGGAAACGACTAGGACACATGTGCAGGGGAACCTTTACTTTTACCTAATTAACCTTCACCAAAAAGAAACCCACTACTTTCCTGGGTAATTGTCTGTACATGTTTTCCTGGGTAATTCCTGGATAATTTTCATGTGTGTTTGTGTTTGTGTGTGTGTGTGTGTGTGTGTGTGTGTGTGTGTGTGTACACTCTATTTTGAACCAGATAATACAATAATGAACTAGTAGATTCAAAAATCATTCACAGGGTAGGAAAACCTTCCTGCCTGCCTGCCAGCCAATTTATTATGCTATATTTTTCCAATGAGTCTTTCTTGCCTCTCATAATACTGTCTTTTTAATATTAAGTGTTAAATGTTGCTTCATACAGTATTCATTATACATATATCCTGCTTCTGGTATTTCTTTAATGGATGCATTAAAGTGCTGCTGCACTTTTCCTTTAAGTTGTTGTTTTGTTTTTGTAACATTTTTGTTCTCAAGGTAACACACCCCAAACTGTACAGATTAAAGTCAGTTAAGAAATATGCTGATGGGGAGAAAGGCAATGTCACAACAAGCCTAATTGCTTTCCCCAGAACAGCTGAGTAGACTAAGTGTGCTTAGGCCTGTCAAGACAAGGAACTGACAATTGCTGTGTCTTTGCATTGGAGATGGTGTAGTCTTCAGTACCCAGTGTTATGTTTTTACATTTGGGGAGTGGAGAGAGGAGGAAAAGTATAAGAAAATGAGGAAGGTGAACTTCAAGAAGCATTGAGGTTTTTTTAGAGCCATGAGAAATTGGAAACTAGCACACCTACATATACTGATATTCTGCAAAATTCTCTCCCTTAAAAAATATCCAAAGTGCACTTCATGCAGTGGTGGGATTCAAATATATGAACAACTGGTTCTTTATGTGAATGCCACTTCAGGAAACGCATTCTGGGCCAGGGCAACAAAAAATTAGTTACCCGTTCTGCTGGAGTGGTGCGAACCGGCTAAATCCCACCACTGACTTCATTTAATGTACATGTATGACTTTCCTAAAATGGAACCTAACATTTCTTATTATATTCCTTCTTCTCTTCATCATTGCACTCCAGAGGAGATTTTAATATTAACACAATCATCTCCCAGTACTCTTGCTGTAGTATTGCTTCTTTCAGCAACATTTTAAAAGGTATTAATATTAATACACAGTAAGAAAGCTACACCCCAAGTTTTACCCCCGAGTCAGCAATTCCACTATTCTTCAGAAGAAGCTCAAAACTTAGTGCTTTTTTTTGCAATTAAAATTTTTTTCTTTTCTAAGAATTTTTATCTCAACTTCTTGCACCATATTTTCCTTTCTTTTATTCTTGTGGGGAAGGGAAGAACAATATTTGAGGAATGAGTTTTTGAGGCTTTGTTGGTAGGGGGTGGTTATGTGTTGGTTTAAGACTAGCAATATGGACTTCAGACTAATGAAGGGTCCAATATTGCATCAAAACATCACATTAAAAACTATTTTCTTCTATTAAATAATCAGTGTAATATGCTTTAATAAATATTTAATATATTTAATAAATAAATAAGAAATAAAATATTTACACTGATGTAGAAAGGCAAAATATATGTTATAGTCAGCTCTATTGGGGCAGCCATAGTAGTGAAATAGTTAAGCAGTTGTACTTGGAGTGGAAAGAGGACATTTCTATTCCAGTCAGGGAAGCCCCTGGTTAGTTTTCAAAAAGCTCAGAAGACCTGGCAGGTCTCCAAGGCAAGGGGGGTTCAAGGCTTAATCAAGCCTGTGAAGTACTGCTAGTTTATTATTGATGGACTTTGTTTGCATTTATCTTCTCTTCATTTATCTATTTCTTATCTTTGTTAAATATGAGTTTTAAAATGTTTTTGTGCACCACGGTCGTTGGCAAGATGGATGGCCTTACTAAAAAAAACAAAATAAAATATAAAAATAAAATCCTTTAGGACAGGATTGTCGTTGGGGGGAAAAGAGGAAAGAACACTGTATCTACCATCTTCAGCTGGACCAGACTAGAAAATAAAAGATATAAATGCTAATATTATTTTTATTATAAGGTAATAGTAACAGAATCCTGCAAGCATGAACACAATTTTTCCCTCCCTTTATCTTCTAAAAAAGATACAGATCTGCTCCTGACTCAGATTTCTTTTATCTGATTAGTGTCTAAGTTGCAGTTCTTCCATTATGGTTTTCAGTCTGTGGGTGCTAGCAGACAGAATTGCGTGAATTAGATGTATCACTTGTTAAATAGCGTTTTCTTTGGTGCAGGAATAAAGACGCGAAGCTGAGTACAAGGTAACTCATAGTTTATTTCGTGCAGAAACTGTACTGGGGAAAAGGCTGCAACTAGCCGCAATATATAGTCTAGCCCCTAGGTGGCAGCGAATAGGTTTGAATCAACCATTGCCGCCTGGACATAGCCAATTGCAGGTTCTTGTGGAGAGAGTTTCCTCCTTTAAATTTCTGGGAGTCTACCTCTGTGAAGATCTGACCTGGAAAGTTAACACAACCCAGGTGGCTAGAAAGGCCCAACAGAGGCTTCACTTTCTTAGAGTTTTGCGGAAGAACAGGGTAGCACAACGGCTAATGACCCTCTTTTACCGCTCTACTATAGAGAGCGTCCACTCGTATGGTATTGTGGTTTGGTATGCTGGTCTGACAGCTGCCGACAGGAAAGTATTACAGAAGGTAGTGAGCACAGCACAAGACATTGTGGGCTGTTCCCTGACACCACTGGATGACATCGCCAGGGCTCATTGCCTTGGAAGACTGAGGAAAATTCTCAGGGATGACTCACACCCTGGATGGTATCTCTTTACTCTCTTACCATCGGGTAGGAGATATAGGAATATAGCCAGCCGTACCAACAGGCTGAAAAACGGCTTTTATCCGTGGGCTGTAAGGCTTTTGAATGGGATATAATCTCTGTGAACTTATGCAGAATTGACTTGGGAGGCCGGTGTGTGGTGTAGCTGGTTCACATGGTGTGGTAGGATGGAGGGTTTGTTGTCACTGTGTGCTGGGGGGAGGGAGCACAGGGAGAGGCTCAGCTAATCTCAATGTACACATGTTGTACTTTGACAACAAAGGTTTATTATTATTATTATTTATTATTATTAAGACATTTGCAGTTTCCTTGGATCTTGACATACTTGCACGTCAAAATTATTCATATTGTTGCTTATTCATCAAAGTGCCCGGTTATAGTTTATTTTGTGCAGAAACTGTACTGGGGAAAAGGCTGCAACTAGCCGCAATATATAGTCTAGCCCCTAGGAGGCAGCCAATAGGTTTGAATCAACCATTGCCACCTAGAGATAGCCAATTGCAGCACAGGAGACTTGTAGTCTGGGTTGCTGGAGAGCCATTAGCTGCTCCAGCAACCCATGTGGTATTCTTTAAGAGCCCAGTACATAACATCACTATTCTGATTGTCTACATCTCATAAGGCCAAATGGTAAGAGAACAATTATTATTCACTACTGCAAGACTGCTTCTATAAAACATAGAAACAAGCTTCTGTTGTGTGCCTAAGGAACAGAAGGATAATAATAATAATAATAATAATAATAATAATAATAATAATAATAACAACAACAACAACAACAATAACAATAACAATAACAATAACAATAATAGAGTTGGAAAGGACATTGGAGGTCATCTAGTCCAACTCCCTACTCAAGCAAGAAACCCTATACCATTTCAGTCAAATGGTTGTCCAGTCTCTTCTTAAAAACTTCCAGTGTTGGAATATTCACATCTTCTGAGATATTGGAACATTGCCATCAAGTCCCCCCTCGTCCTTCTCTTCATTAAATTAGGCATACCCAATTCCAGCAACCATTCTTTATATGTTTTAGCCTCCAATCCCCTAACCATCTTTGTTGCTCTTCTTGTACTCTTTCTAGAATCTCAACATCTTTTTTACATCGTGGTGACCAAAACTGGATGCAGTATTCCAAGTTTGGCCTTACCAATGCATTGTAAAGTGGTATTAACACTTCACATGATCTTGATTCTATCCCTCTGTCAATGCAGCCTAACACTGTATTGGCTTTTTGGGGAGCTGCAGCACACTGTTTGCTCATATTTAAGTGATTGTTCACTAGGACTCTGAGATCCCTCTCACAGTTACAACTGCTGAGCAAAGTACCACCTATATTGTACCTGAGCATTTGTTTTTTCTTGCCTAAATGTAGCACCTTACCACTGAGTTCAGTTTGTTAGGTAGCCCCCAATGTTCACGTCTGTCAAGATCCTTCTGTATCTTAAGCCAATATTCCTGCCAGCTTGATGTTGATTGCAATTCTGATGAATTCCCCATCTATCCTTTCATTTGATGGAGACCACTGGACCCAGAATAGGATGCAGTTCCATTGAGTACCACATGCTGAGTACAGCCGGCCAGCCAGCTACGAATCCATCTGGTGTTGATGCTGTCTAACCCATATTTTTCTATCTTATCAAGTAGTGGGTTGTGGTCTACTTTATCAAATGCCTTACAGAAGTCCAAGTAAATTATATCCATAGCATTCCTCTGATCCAGTAATTTTTTCAGTTGATCAAAGAATGCAATAAGATTTGTCTGGCATGATCTGTTTTTGATAAACCCATGTTGGCTTTTGGTTATGACTTTGCTTCTAGGTATTCATTGGTTGCTTGATTATCTTTTCCAGAATCTTCCCAGGTATTGAGGTCAGGCTGATAGGTCTGTAGTTTCCTGGATCCATATCTTCCCATTTTTTGAAGATGAGAACTACATTAGCTCTTTTTCAGTCCTCTGCTAGTTCCCCAGTGCTCCAGGATCTTTGAAAGATATAGTTCAATGGTTCTGAGGTCACATCTGCCAGTTCCTTCACAACCTTGGCGTGTAATTCATCTAGTACTGATGATTTGTTCATGATATCCTCCAGGAAATCCAAATTCTGTGACATTGCCATTTTATGTAACATTCTCAATTTCTGTGAGAAATTTTAGCTCTTTCTGACAAAAATTCATTAACTTTTCTAAGGACCTTTTACCATATGCCTCAGCAACTTCATTTTTTTTCTGCTCTGTCCCCATGACATTGCTTTCAATAAGAGAGCCAACTGAAGTTGTACTTAATGGTGTCCCTGTTAAAATAATATTTTCCTCTTTGTGATACTATCCCAGGGCAGCCTCAAGGTATATAAAAACTGTTAGGCTTTGCCATATCTTGTCTTAGAGAAAACTCAGAAGACTGCAATGATCTGAATCAAACAATGGAAGCAAATAGGGGTAACAAATATTATATCCATATCATTGGTAATGACTTACAAAGCCCTACATGGCATGGGTCCGGATTACCTACGGCAACACCTGTGGCCGGCGTCAACTTCCCTCCGTCCAGTGCGCTCCCACAGAGAGGGCCTCCTCAGGGTGCCTCCAATCAAAGAATGTCGATTGGTGGCCCCTAGGGGGAGGGTGTTCTCTGTGGGTGTGCCAGACCTGTGGAACCGCTTGCCGGTCGAGCTCCGGATGGCCCCCGACCTTTGCTCCTTCCGGCGGGATCTAAAAACTTATTTATTTGAGCAATCCGGCCTGGTTTTATGGGTTAACGGTTGGGGTTTTAACATGGTTTTTAATGATTGTTTATATCGGGCATAATATTTAATTGTTTTTTAACTTTTGTACTTCATTTTTAATATTTATTGCCCTGTACACCACCCTGAGTCCTTCGGGAGAAGAGCGGTATAAAAATTTAATAAATATAAATATAAATATAATTGTCTGCCAATTTCTTCTCAGCTGTGGTTGCCAGGTTTAGATACAGAGCTTAAAACTACACCTTCCCAAACTTTATTAAAGACTTGGAATCAAAGTTTCTGGATCAATTAACAATCTTAATTTAGGACCCCACTTTTTATTGTTGATGTTCCCATGAAATTTATGAATCTTATCAGTTTTCTAATTTTACCAAAGTTAAAAATTGCTAACAAGGAAATTATAAAAATAATCAGAAAATGTACATATAATTTGTTTTCAAAACTGCAAAAGGGAAGGAGAAAGCAAGGAAGTGTGATTGACGGATATCTTAGAATGTGAATGAAGAAATTCAGGATTGTGGTTGCAAAATATTACCCAGATGATGCAATTACTTCCCAAATAATACAGACAGACAAAACAGGACTGGAATAAAATGAATTTGACCAAGAAAGTGACAAGAAGTAATCCATCTGATTCAGCCAAGATAAGCTTGAAACTGAGTTAAATTGAAATATATATTTCTGTCACTAAGGGATGACTATTATAATCATTGAAGGAAAAGTCTTCATCATGGTTCAGTCCAACTTGGGGATAAACAACATGGTGTCTGCTTTAGGAAGAAGGTTACAGCTTATTGAAGAGGAAAGCCAGACAGAAAGATGGTTCTAGCAGAAAAAGAACTGAGTACATGTAGGGAGTGGGTTTTAAACCTTCTGGAGCCTTTTGTTTGGAGTTGTATCCTGTTTCAGGCTTTGTATTTCCTGTGTCACATATTCTGACCTGAGTCTGGGTGTGCCTTTCTGGTATTCTTGATGGTGGTGGGTTAATCCTATTATGTCCCAAGATCATATCCTGCTTTCCTGGGGGTAGGGTATGTAGATTTTAGGTGTCTTTGTCTTCCTAAGCTTCTAGATCCAACCTTCCTGATGGTTTACATCTGCATTTCTATAGAACTGTTTTTCTGCTTCGGGGAAGGAGACCTGGGACTATTAAGAAAACTGGGCATGTTTTCCTGGTTCTTCAATATCTTTTTAGGAAATATATATTTTTCTGTCCTTTTAATATTTTCTTCTCTGGGGACCTGACTTCCCACATAAGTATAGTCCTTTAAATAGTCACACCTTTCGCTTACGAGGAAAATAGGCTATTTTTTCATTCAGTCTTCATTAAAGGAATGACTGTTTTATGACAAGAAATAGACATGAAAATTGCATCAGGCTTAGATTATATGAGGCTAGGGCAGGTTAGGTTATAATTTAAAGCTCTTCTCTATTATGATGTTCACTGGCTGACCATTGTTCAGCTTCACTTACATTCTAAAACTGTTGTAAAGATAATGGGCACTAAGTGGTCTACAAGGAAGAAATGGGTCTTCCAGGGGAAAAAATGATGAAATGAAGATGGCTTAGTGAAAAGCAGATCCAATGACTGTGGCAGAATGAAGACCTGGCTAGTAGATGAGCTCTTTGATAGTTCTTCCCCAGACAAGGAGAAGACTTGAAATCATCACATGTGTTGCAGACAGTGGCTCCTCATGAAGAGACTGCAAGATAGGAATCTTTGGCAAGCAACAAAACACCCATATGACTCAAACCAGGAGTGTACCACTAGGGCAACTGGCACCACCTCCACACAGAGCACACAAGGAAATGTTAATTTTGAGATTCAGAAAACTATTCTCACTCCTGATGCTTGAAAGGACCAGGAGAGGAATGGATCCAGACCACAGATAGCAGAAGACATTCTCAATATTTCCCTACCCCATCCAACAATCTGAGAATTCTAAGTACAGGTAGACCTCAACTTACTACCACTATTTATGTTGCTAAATGAGACAGTTGTTAAGTGAGTCTTGCTCCATTTTACCTTTCTTGCTATAGCTGTTATATGAATCACTGCAGTTGTTAAATTAGTAACATGGTTGTTAAGTGAATCTGTCTTCCTCTTTGACTGCTTGTCAGAAGGTTGCAAAAGGTGATCATATGTCCCAGAGACACATAATCATGCAATGGTTGTAAGTGTGAAAAACAGTCTTAAGTCTCTTTTTTCAGCATTGTAACTTTGATTGCTCACTAAACAAACTATTCTAAGTTGAATACTACCTTGATAAAATATACCTTTTTCATAGATTTTGCACAAGATTTGAGCAATCTGAATGACTTCACTGGCAAAATGCTATACTATTTGTTTGCACTGGCTAAAGAGAAGCTCTTACAGGTCCTATGACAGTCTGTTAATTCACTAAGTGATATTTGGGAATAGGATTAATTCAGTTTTAAGATGTAAAAAAGATGTTTAAGATGTAAATCATAAATCTAATCTCACAGGAATTCTACTGAAAATACTTTTATATTCCTAGTTTTAACAAGAAAGTGAAGAGGAACTAAAGAGCCTCTTGTTGCGAGTGAAGAAGGAGAGTGCAAAAGTTGGCTTGAAACTAAACATTAAGAAAACCAAGATCATGGCATCCGGCCCTCTCAATTCCTGGCAAATAGATGGGGAAGAAATGGAGGTAGTGACAGATTCTATTTTCCTGGGCTCCAAGATCACTGCAGATGGGGACTGCAGCCAAGAAATTAAAAGACGCTTGCTCCTGGGGAGGAAAGCCATGGCAAATCTAGACAGCACACTAAAAAGCAGAGACATCACCCTGTCAACAAAAGTGCGTATAGTCAAGGCTATGGTCTTCCCAGTTGCAATGTATGGCAGTGAAAGCTGGACCATAAGAAAGGCCGAGTACCAAAGAATTGAAGCCTTTGATCTATGGTGCTGGAGAAGACTCCTGCGAGTCCCTTGGACTGCAAGGCGATCAAACCGGTCAGTCCTAGAGGAGATCAACCCTGACTGCTCTTTAGAAGGCAAGATCCTGAAGCTAAAACTCAAATACTTTGGCCACCTAACGAGAAGGAAGGACTCACTGGAGAAGAACCTAATGCTGGGAAAGATTGAGGGCAATAGAAGAAGGGGACAACAGAGAATGAGGTGGCTGGATGGAGTCACTGAAGCAGTAGGCGTGAGCTTAAAAGGACTCCAGAAGATGGTAGAGGACAGGAAGGCCTGGAGGAACATTGTCCATAGGGCTGCGATGGGTCGGACACGACTTCGCAACTAACAACAACAACAACAACAACAACAACAACAAAGTTTTAACAAACTTGATAAATGTATTTCCAGTTGTGACAGTAACAGATAAAGGAATTATTTATATACATTGCTATATGTGCCAGTGGTTTGATGAATAAGCAACAATATGAATAATTTTGACGTGCAAGTATGTCAAGATCCAAGGAAACTGCAAATGTCTTAATAATAATAATAAATAATAATAATAAACCTTTGTTGTCAAAGTACAACATGTGTACATTGAGATTAGCTGAGCCTCTCCCCGTGCTCCCTCCCCCCAACACACAGTGACAACAAACCCTCCATCCTACCACACCATGTGAACCAACTACACCACACACCAGCCTCCCAAGTCAATTCTGCATAAGTTCACAGAGATTATATCCCATTTAAAAGCCTAACAGCCCACGGATAAAAGCCGTTTTTCAGCCTGTTGGTACGGATGGCTATATTCCTATATCTCCTACCCGATGGTAAGAGAGTAAAGAGATACCATCCAGGGTGTGAGTCATCCCTGAGAATTTTCCTCACTCTTCCAAGGCAACGAGCCCTGGTGATGTCATCCAGTGGTGTCAAGGAACAGCCCTGTCTTGTGCTGTGCTCACTACCCTCTGTAATACTTTCCTGTCCGCAGCTGTCAGACCAGCATACCAAACCACAATACCATACGAGAGGACGCTCTCTATAGTAGAGCAGTAAAAGAGGGTCATTAGCCGTTGATCTACCCTGTTCTTCCACAAGACCCTAAGAAAGTGAAGCCTCTGTTGGGCCTTTCTAGCCACCTGGGTTGTGTTAACTTTCCAGGTCAGATCTTCACAGAGGTAGACTCCCAGAAATTTAAAGGAGGAAACTCTCTCCACACAGTCCTCCCCGATGTAAAGTGGGGCAGGTTCCTCCTTTTTTCTCCGGAAGTCTAACACCATCTCTTTTGTCTTGCCGATGTTTAGGTGCAAGTTGTTGTTATTACACCATATGGATAGTTTTTGTACCTCCACCCTGTATGCTGTCTCATCCCCACCTGTAATAAGATGCACCACAGTTGTATCATCTGCAAACTTGATTATCACAGTGGATGGATCAGATGATACACAATCATATGTGTATAAAGAGTACAGGTAGGAGCTAAGCACACAGCCCTGTGATGTGCCAGTGCAAAGCTTCAGGGAGGTGGACAAAGCAGACCCAACCCTCATTGTTTGTAACTGGTCCCTAAGAAAGTCTTGAATCCAATCGCAGATGGTGGGGGAGAATTTGTCAGCTTCTCGATGAGAATGCTCGGCAAAATAGTGTTGAAAGCCGAGCTGTAGTCAACAAAGAGCATCCTGACATAAGTTCCAGGTTTCTCGAGATGACTTGCTACAGAGTGTAAAGCAGTAGCTATGGCATCGTCTGTCGACCTATTTCCCCTGTAGGCAAATTGATGTTTATCAAAGTCCAGTGGGAGGCATGTCCTAAGAAGTTGGAGAACCAATCTTTTGAAGCATTTCATGACTACAGACATTAATGCAATAGGTCTGTAGTCATTCAGGCACTCAACTGCAGTTTTCTTCGGGACTGGGACAATGTTAGCTGCTTTCAAGCACGATGGTACACATGCCGTTTGCAAGGACATGTTAAAAATCCTTGTCAGGACCCCTGCTAATTGGTCGGCACAATTCCTGACCACTATCCCCAGCACCCCATCTGGGCCTGTGGCTTTGCTGGGATTCATAGCCTTCAATACAGCTCTCACTTGGTGTTCACACAGGGTGAGTGGCTGAGAGTCAGAAGGCCAGCCAGCAGAGGCTACGGGGTCTGGTCTTTTAACCTCGTAGCGGGCGAAGAAGATATTCAGCTCCTCAGCCAATGAGGCATCGGTGTTTGCCATGCTCCTCATGCTGCCCTTATAGTTGGTTAAGTGCTGCAGTCCCTGCCATACTTGCCTCGGATCGTTATCTGCTAAGTGGTTCTCCACCTTTTGTTTGTATTGTTGTTTTGCCATTTCTTTTTCAAAAATTGTTTGATTTCCATCTGGACAATAAAAACACTCCTCTCTCTAGTTCTCTTGACACAGAGACCCCAACAATCTAGTTCTGAAAATTACATAACAGGAAATAAAAATCTATGAATAAATGAAGGAACACATCTGAAAGCTGTTATATTTGCTATCTTAAATAGCTTAAACATTGTAATTCATTGTGATACTAGCAGCAGTGGCAATTTTATCACATCAGTTTTTCCAGTTCTCAGAACAAAAAAAATCATGAAGGCCTTAGATTCCTTTAATACTCTAAATATTCAGTAAACTACATTTTATGGCCATGTGTTAACTATAAGAAAATAAAAAAAATATTCTTGAAATATTTAATGTTTAAATTAGAAATGTAATAGAAAGAACATAAGAACTCAGATAAAGTGGTTGGATGTCCAAACAATATGGAAGCTGCTTTTTTTAATCTAGGGAAGAGCCTTTCTATGCCTATGTACTCAGGCCCAGTACTATTGAAGGGCGCCATGATTTGAAGGCAGAAAGAAAGCAATAATTTTCATAGTCTCACAGCAATACCTCCAAGGGTATATTAAATCAGGACACCAGGAAAATATCTAAATGCTAGCTTCTGTTAATTATTGTTCCCTCCTTCTGCTTCTTTAGGAATAAAAATATGGTGAACGCATTATAAACACTATTAAATAACAACTACAAATATTCCATAGAATATTCAATTAAAGAAATTATATGAAAATGTATAACCAGAGCCCCAAACCTACAACAGACACACAGAGAGAGAGAGAGAGAGAGAGAGAGAGAGAGAGAGAGAGAGAGAGAGAGAGAGAGAGAGAGAGAGAGAGAGAGAGAGAGAGAGAGAGAGACATAATTTTATAGTGACAAGCAAACAGATTCAACCACAAAGATTTTGCACGTTGAAAAAACATTGGCTTATAATAGTGCTTAGCCGATTCATTAACCCAGTATATCTCTAGCATGCATTTATTATGCTAGCATTGAAGATGTTATCTAAGTCTGATGATGAAGCAGCAATCAGCCAAGTTCAGAGAACACCAAAGACTACAGTTCAAACCTGAGCTGCATATATTCTCCTCTATTAGTAAGGACTGATTTGCAGACTCAGCATTTTATGAAGGCAGCAGAGTCAGAATGGACTTTAATAAATTAGCGTTAGTTTTGCAAAAATTTCAAGCCAAACTTGTGTATGTTTTGATAATGTTGTTCAAGATTTTTTTAAAATCACTTTAATTATCCAGGGGAAATAACATGCTGTTTTAATGAATAAGCACTAAAACGATGGCTAGAGAAGGAAATATTGATTTTCAACAGGGTGACATTTCTCCCAGGCTGTGACTTAATATCCGTTAAAGAAATTCTCCAGCTGAGTAATTCAGGATGTTGGCCAACCTCACTGTGTGTATTTATTCCCTTTGCAATGCTTGGCAGAAAAAATAATCAGTAAGAGACAACTGATTAAAGAGTCTTATGAATACACTGAGTTCTTTTTCCTTTCACCTTTGGAACTCTGAGTATGTGCCAGTTCAGATGGCCTTGTTGAATGGAATATTATTAGACTTGTATTGCATGCAAGACAAAAGGTCTGTGGGAATATTTATCATACAAGAGAGCTTGTAATTTTTGAACACCTCAGTAAAGTCACAAGACTTGCAAAGACTTGCCAAAGCAATTTGGGGTATTAATGTGCATTATGGCAAGAGGTGAGAGCTTACTGCTTTTCTTGCAGCAGACCTTAGGTTTAATCCAAAACATCTTGCTGGGAACACAAACAGTTGACTTTTGTCAGATGAGATATTATATGGCCCATCTTTTCCTTTATTGTTTATGCTAACTATCAGGTATTCTCTACCATCTCAACCCAGTTTTTTTTCACATCACTCAATATTTCATTCTTAAAACTTAAAAAAAATATTTCAAGGCTGTAAACATATGTAATACTCCAAGGTTAACCCTCAGGACAAAGCATTTTTCCATCAGGTTGACATTTCTATTGCAAAATTGTGATTTTTAAAGCCTACATTTTGGAGAGGAAGATAGTTTAATGCTGTTTTCACTAACAATGCCAGGGACTGAATTTGGAACCATTCATATGCAAAGTTGACACTGAAATGAAGTTTTCTCTAGCTTAAATATGCAGATGAGAAATGAATCTTTAAAATGCAATGAAAAGAGAATTCACCCATTCTAATAGTGCCAAGATGGTAGAAACCGTTCCTTGTGGGATTTAGGAATCTTACAAATACTGGAGCCCTTTTGAGAATCTACCATTATTAGCAATGAGAAAGCATGTTTATAATCTGGGCATCATTGTAATTATTTTTGTATAGAATAGTCTACAACAGAGGAGTCATGAGGTTGTGTGAAAAAAAATCAAAAAAATAATCTGCATAAATGCATCTTGATTTTTTTTAAAAAATTCTTCTTTCCCCTGCATGCTTTGCTCTACAGAGAGATGAGATTATGTAAAAATGAATCAAATTTTAAGAATAGGTCCAGCCACCTATCTTCATATTATACATAAACTTGCCAATAAGTTGGTGAAATAAATAACTGATCTTTTATGATTTGCAACGGTAATAAAGAAATTAATTAATTAATTAATGTCACAGCATTAATGAACTTTGAGATTTATCTCACTTCTTTTCCTCAAGAAGTAAGATAAGAAAATAGGAGGAAATTCTTTGAGAACAAGTATGAAAGGATCTTACCAAGAGGAAATGGAAGAAAAAGTGCCATAAAATTATTTTGAATGAGAAGTTTTTCTTATTATTAAAATATCTATATCCAAAGATATATAAGCCATTACATAGCCACAAAAGCCATTCTTAATAATCAAGTAATTCCCAAAACTCATAAAGTCATGAATGGGTTTTTGAAGTGGGGAGGGGGGGGTATAATCAGATAAACAGAAAACAACCAAAGTGCCTCTTTCACTATTTAGTCTTGCTAACAGGAATGGTTAGTGGCTACCTAAACTATTACAGAATGGAACGGAACGGAACAGAACAGAATAGAATTCTTTATTGGCCAAGTATGATTGGATCCACAATGAATTTGTCTCCAGTGCATGAATATTGATTTTTAGATATGCATGACTACATATGCATGTAGACAACAGACTAGTAAGAGTATTGTAACAATTCATAGACCTGTGAAAAGCAATATCTCTCTGTAGACTTCTGAGATATGTGCCTACTGATTCATAATTATCAGTTACAGGCATTGCAAACTGAAGCACTCTTCTGGACTGCATGTAACAAAGCGAAATATACTGCACATTGGCTTGGAATCAATCATTCATATACACTGTCTAAGAATGTAGTCTGCTGCTTAAAAGTTCTTTCAAGTCCATGGGAATTTTGTATTCTCTTTTGTTGGTTTACAATGTATGCTTTCAAGTAGACAAATTGATATGTTTAATGACTACATTGGTTTCCATAATCATGCATATTGTTATTTGCATGCAGTTCAATAGGGATTGTAGTTCGCTTTGTATATCTTGTTCGCAATCTGATCATGCATGTTTATTCAGCAGTTGAGTAAATATATTGCTACTTACCTGAAAGTAAACTCTAGATACTTCTCAGTAGAGGTGCCAATTCAGATCTGGCTGTCATCTGTGTTGGTTTTCCCAAGCAAGACTCTGACACTGTATGTTAAAGTAGGCTAAATCAGGGATCCCCAACCCCTGGTCCATGGACTGGCTTCAGTCCACAGCATGCCAGAAAGCAGGCCACATAAACAAGCAAAGCTCCATCCTTGGGATGCAGGCAGTATTCAGTTTAGTTTAGTTTATTAATATTTCTATACCGCCCTTCTCCCAAAGGACTCAGGGCGGTGTACAGGGCAAGAATAAAACATAAAGTTACAAAAATTAAACAGTTATTAAATACATGCCCATAAAAAACAATAAATAGATTAATAAAACCCCCAATAAAATGATAATAAAAACCCCTGCAATCCCACCCTCAGGCCAGGCCGGCTTGTTCGAACAGGTATGTTTTCAGATCGCGGCGAAAGGAGCAAAGACCACGCCCCTTTTGGTTCACAGAAAAATCTTTCTCCATAGCACCAGTCCCTGGTGCCCAAAAGGTTAGGGACCTCTGGGCTAAACAACATCAGTGGCAATGAGCACATATTTTCTTTATTCATGTGCTAAACATTCTGAAGATCACAAGAGAACTCAACCATTTTCATAACTGAACACAAGCTTTTTTAGACATTATTAAATTAATACATGTCTCTATAGACATTTTATAAGTGATCCAACTCACATTTCATCACAACCTTCTCTTCCAAGCTGATGGAAGGGGAGAAACTGTAATCATTGATTGCTTTTGAATTGCTTCTGAGAAGTTGGAGAGTGAAAATAAAAAGTAATATATGAAAGTCGTATTTTTGTCTGAATCCCTTCTAAAATGTTGAAAAGAGAACTCTCATTACTACCAGATAAGAACTAAATGTCTCTCAGCGCATATTCCCATTTCTGAAACAACAACATATTTGAGATTACATACATCGTTTTCTTTTTTAACCGAGCCACTTTAGAGCTTAGGGGGTTTATGTGAGCTTTACTTGTTTTATCTAGTATCCAAAGAAATGTCACACAATATTTGTCATTGGAGAGGTTATATAATCTTTACAAATGATTCAGGATTATTTGGGGGGAAATTCAAAAACTCAGGAGTTTTCTGACTGTCCTGGTGGGAACATCCTAAAGCCCAAAAGCCATCAACAGAAATATAACAGAAAATAAGAATGATAGGAGGAAAAAAAACCTGGTAAACAAAGAAAAGAACAATTTTCTGAATTCAGTTTTGTATCAGATAGTTTCTTGATATTTGAATTATAGGAAGCTGGACCATAAAAAGTTAAAGTTTCTAAACTATATTATGTTTCACCATATATCATGGTTGTATTTCCTAAAGCCATTTGCTTGACACTGAGAAATAATATCTCTGTTTCATTAAAGCTAGTCTTTGATAAGGCTTTAAGTGAAGCAACATGACTCCTCCCTTCCAAGGTGCTTCAGATTAAGATCAGAGAGACTTCCAGAAACACAGTAGAAAGTGAGCATATGGGTTTGTGCACATGCACAAACATACTACCCTGAGAATTTGTAAATAGATATATAAAAAATCTTTAAAGCTATATAGCTCTAGTGCCATATAGTTGAAAAGAAAAAGGCCTTATTGTCTTATTTACTATAGAAAATAAACCGCTCCGTCAAGCTTTTGAATAATGTTCCAAAGTTATATATAATATCATATTTTTGCAAACTGTACCTTCTGCTCTCCATAATAAAATCACTATGTAGTTTGCAGCTAAAAATGGAATGGTGTTAACATTCAAAATTTATCTTCAATGCAATAGTGTCTTTAAACTATATGAGTTATTGGTATTTTGCTGACCTCAGAAAGAGATGTAAAATGTGTGGTATCAAATATTGATTACTTCTACCTTTGCCTATGTGATAGATAGATAGATAGATAGATAGATAGATAGATAGATAGATAGATAGATAGATAGATAGATAGATGATGGAAACAGATACACAGAAAGAAAGAGAGACAGACAGATAGACAGAGACAGATGATAGGTAGAGAAATAGATAGATATAAATAAGTAGAGAAACGGAGATATGAGTGAGACCTGTGAAAGGTAAAAAAAAATCTACTCACAACCATGAATAAACATTTGTTATGGAAAATAATTTCACCAACTGGGGAACTGAACACACAGTAGTGAATAAATCCCATGCTTACACTTAGCAATGTCCTACTTTTCACTTTATTGTTTATTTATTTTGAGGATCATCCTCCCATTAGGTTTATTCACTCTTTACATAACTTGGAGTGGTTAGGCAGGTTCAGATCCAAAAATGTGGTTTCAGTATGACCAGCGTTATTCTCAAAATGTGCCCAATATTTCTATGGGAAAAATTAATTTCATGAGGAGCATATTTTCAGTGTAGAATGTGGAGTTTGTATGTCTTCAGGGAAGTAAGCCTTAAAATGATTTCCCACTGAGGGAGATATGAAATCTCTTGCAACATAATGAACATTCTGTTGCAAGAATTGCAAACTTCATCATAATTTGTTGTCCTGATACCCTGTTATATGTAATGTATTTAGAAGCCTACAAAAATACATGATAGAAAAGATTGCTACCTACACATAAGAGCCAGTGTGGTATAGTTATTAAAGTGATTCAAATCTACTCCATCTTTAGGCAAAAAAGCTTACTGGTGACTCTAGGCCAGTTACTCCCTCTCTTAGGTTAATCTACTTTGCAGTGCTGTTGTTGTGGGGAAAAATAAGATAAAGAGGTATTATGCATATATTTTGTTGTTGTTAGCTGCGAAGTCGTGTCCGACCCATCGCAACCCTATGGACAACGTTCCTCCAGGCCTTCCTGTCCTCTACCATCTTCTGGAGTCCATTTAAGCTCACACATACTGCTTCAGTGACTCCATCCAGCCACCTCATTCTCTGTCGTCCCGTTCTTCTCTTGCCCTCAATCTTTCCCAGCATTAGGCTCTTCTCCAGTGAGTCCTTCCTTCTCATTAGGTGGCCAAAGTATTTGAGTTTTAGCTTTAGGATCTGGCCTTCTAAAGAGCAGTCAGGGTTGATCTCCTCTAGGACTGACCGGTTTGATCGCCTTGCAGTCCAAGGGATTCGCAGGAGTCTTCTCCAGCACCATACAGTAGTTCAAAGGCCTCAATTCTTTGGCGCTCAGCCTTTTTTATGGTCCAGCTTTCACTGCCATACTTTGCAACTGGGAAATATTAAAAAGGGCACAAAAATATATTTCCTAAAAAGATATTGAAGAACCAGAAAAGCATGCCTAGTCTGCTTAATAGCCCTAGCTCTCCCTTCCCCAAGCTCTGTACAAATACAGATGTAGGAGGCTAGAAGCTTAGGAAGACAAAGACCTAAAATCTACATACCCCAGCCACAGGGAAGTAGGATATGACCTTTGGACATACTAGGATTGACCCACCACCATCAAGAACACAAGAAAGGCACACCCAGACTCAGGTCAGAATACGTGACACAGGAAATACAAAGCCTCAAACAGGAACAGGAAATAACTCCAAACAAAAGGCTCCAGGGAGTATAAAAACCCTCTCCCTACATGTGCTAGTCCCTTTTACTTCCTGCCAGAGCCATCTTTCTGTCTGGCTCTCCTCTGCAATAAACTGTAACCTTCTTTCTAAAGCAGTCACCATGTTGTTTATCCCCAGCTTGGAGGGAACCATGATGAAGACTTTTCTTCCTACAATTTTGGCACCCCAGATGGGACTCCAAGCTAATCTCTCCAATGGACTGAGACTGGTAAGCCCCATCTTGCCGGCAGCAGACCCCTTTGTGTCTGTGGATGGGTTTCCCAGGCCCTGCCCATGTGGAGCCAGGGTAGTAAAGGGAGTTTTGGGTTTGAGCTCAAGGGCTGCTTTGGAAAGAAGGTGAAGCCGAGTACCTTTAAATTTTTACTTTAAAGCCCAGGGGAGTGAAAGAAATGTGTGTATGTCTCTGTGTGTGAGTGAGAAGACCATTTTTTTCCCCAATCACAGTTGGATTTTGCTCCTTTTTGTCTTTCGTAGCCACAGGAAGGATCTGTTCAAGTGGAAGACCATGGAAAGCATGGGGGTTTGGCCAGAGTGCAGGACCTTTTGTTAGGGAAAAGGGAGAGGCCATGTGAAAATGGAATGGAATGAGTGAATGAGAGAATTGGATTTGGCATCTAGCTGGTTAGGCCCTGTAAGCAAAGCAAAGCAAAGTTAGGAAATTAAGCCTTGGGCAAGGAGTGTCCATTACCTCTGGAAAGCAAGCAGACGTACTCCCAGTCATTTGAAGTCTGCAAACAGTGGTGGTGAAAAGTGAAGGTAAAGCCAGTAAGAGAGCGTCCATGTATCTTCTGGAGGGGAGCAGAAGAGTCCTCAACAGACCCCTTTTTGGTCTGAAACTGTGGTGGTTGATCCCTAAAGGAGCGTCCCAGTTCTCTGGGAGGGATCCAGAGTGCTCCCTGGGTTTCTTTTTGACCCCAAATTGTGGAAGTCTCACTAGGAGGCTTCAGTGCACCAGACCCGATAAAACCAAAGTGAACCCCTGAATCATGGGGTGTTCTAGTTCAAGGGTCAAGCTAGGCTCCCCAGTAAAGCTTGCTTGAGGCCTGGGATGGGAATCAGTTATCCGTTCAGGCAGGTATGAAAAAGAGATAGGTAGAGAAACTATATATCAAGAAAATGGACTTTGCTACAGCTTTTCTGGGAAATCAATTTGGCTAAATAAAGGTAATAGTGATTCTCTCTCTCTCCATGCAACCACGCGTTATGTTTAAAATATGTGCCTTCCTTAATTTAACTGAGATTTATGGCGGGAATGACTAGGATGTGTAGAACTAAGACTTCTGTTTCCTTTTCTGTTCTCTTGTCTTTGTGTGTATATGTGTGTCAAAGTCTTTGTGTGTGAGGTAAATGTGACTGTTAACTGTCTCTAATACAAAGAGAAAAGAATTTTAAAATTCTGCTAGAAATTCTGCTTAAAATAAGCCATAAAAAGACAATACTCTGACTCTGTTTGTCTGGCCAACAAACATAGTGAAGAAAAATGTGTTTGTTTGCTTTTCTTCTCCCTCTCTCTGTACTCTTAAGAATAGCCCAAAGTTAGCAGGAGGGAATGTTTTAAGTTCATCTGGTGGAAAAGTTTCACTCTTGCATTTAATAATAATAATAAAGTTGGAAGGGACCTTGGAGGTCATCTAGTGCAACCCCCCTGCTCAGGCAGGAAACCCTATACTAACTTTATCAAATGCCTTACCAAAGTCCAAGTAAATTATTTATTTATTTATTTATTTATTTATTTATTTATTTATTTATTTATTTATTTATTTATTTATGGGATTTATATCCCGCCCTATCTCCCGAAGGACTCAGGGCGGCTAACAACAAAACATATAATAAGTACAGAAATTAAGATAAAAATAAAATTTAAATCATCTGTGCAATAAATTAAAATTAAAAATTAAAAATAAATCAAAAATTGTAAATATAATTAAAATGCCTGTCAGTCCAGGTCAGCCTGGTGGAATAGGAGTGTTTTGAGGCTGCTGAGAAAGGATTGGAGATTTTGGGCCATCCGAAGCTCAAGGGGGAGCTGATTCCATAGGACTGGCGCTCCCACAGAGAAGGCCCTCCCCCTGGGGGTCGCCAGCAGACATTGCCTAGCTGACAGTACCCTGAGGAGGCCTTCTCTGTGTGAGCATACTGGGCGATGGGAATTATATCCACAGCATTCCTCTGGTCCACTAATTTTGTCACTTGGTCAAAGAATGCAATAAGATTTGTCTAGCATGATCTGTTTTTGGGAAACCCATGTTGGCTTTTAGTAATGAAATTGTTTGCCTCTAGGTGTTCGCTGATTTGTTGTTTGATTATCTTTTCCAGAATTTTTCCAGGTATTGAGGTCAGGCTGATAGGTCTGTAGTGTCCTGGATCTATTTTTTTTCTTTCTTTCTCCTTTTTTTTTGAAGGTGGGAACTCCTTCTCTACAATAAACTGTAATCTTCTTTCTAAAGCAGTCGCCATGTTGTTTATCCCCAGCTTAGATGAATCCCGATGAAGACTTTTCCTTCAACATAACAGTAATACAAAAGTCTGGCAGGTAATAGAAAATTCTTTTGAATAGAAATAAAGTGAAGGTGCACAATGGGAAGACAATAATCAATTCAAGCTGGACACAAAAGAAGCACTGTAGAAGGAAAATCTTCACTATTCATTCAGCCAAGTCTTGTTCTTTTATTAAGTACTCTGAAATGCCAAGAGTACTTGGGTATCTAACAAAAGAGAAAATGTACAAGGAAATGGCATTTTTAGCTCATGCAAGAAGAGACACTTAAGTTATATACTTACTCACATTTACCTGGCAATAAGTCACGGTTAACATTGTGGGCCTTACCCTGAATAAATATGTAGCAGTTCCATTAGCTTGGCAAATTGCTGCCAAGCTCTTCGTACTGTGTATATTACTTGCGTTAGAAACCTAAGAAAATGCCACAGGGCAGATCACAAATGTTTGCAATAGGAGACTTTTCCTAGTCTGTAATTACATTACATTTGAAATTGTAACAATGGAGAATATAGAGCAGCACTTACACAAATAAGCAGCCTCAGGCAGGCTTTCAAATCATGAGTTGCGTCAAGAGGGACAATTTCTTTACAGAAATTCAAGCAGCCCCTTCCCCTTTGTCAGAGACTTTTTGACCAGAAACTTGGAAAAACAAGAACACATCTTGCAACAGATAAGTGAACACTGCCCTGGATGTTTTTTTTTTTTTTTTTGTATTTTAGTAACATTTTTAAAACTCTTTTTTTTCCATGAAAAACGAATAGCATGCATCACTCAATCTTTTTTTTTTAATACAAAAGTTAATTGGAGTAAACCCACTGATTCTAACTAAAAGCCCAGCTTGACTATTCCCATTTATATTGATGTAAAACACCACTAGGTGAGTTTAGCAGGTCTTAGTGCAAGAGTCAGCCTTTGTGGAGATGGGAAAAACAACACATAGTGATTTCCCAGGCAAAGAGGGGCAATAAATTATTGATGAAAATATCTATATCATTAACTCCTTAACTACATGCAATTCATTGTTTCCACATATCCTGTCTAGACACAGATAAACACAGTCTCCAGAAATGGAATCTGAAAGAACCTGCCTTGAAGCAAGAAGGATGGGAGAGAATTTAAATTCAAATAGGTACATGCACTTTTTTTTCTTGCAAGGAACTTTGAGGTTGGAGAGAAATAAGCTGCATTATTTCTGCTTCTGTTCCTTTGGGTCACCCAGATATGCTGCTTAAAGAATGTCCCATATTTTATGGGACTTCATTATAGCCACAAGCTCTGGGGTGATCTCAGAAGCCAAATCTCATATTCTAATGTCTTAATTTAAGAACATTGAAAATATCCAGTATAATTAGTGTGTTAATATCAATGGAAAAAAGTAATTATTTTTGCTAAAATTTAATGAGAAAATTGCTAACTTTCTGCATCCTGTTGCATAACATAACACAGCTGCATTGAGCTGCTGAGATAAATAGCTTAAAAGCTAGCCTAAACCTTATAAAGATGAGTCATAATTTGTATTTTATAATTGCTATTTTAATATTTAATGTAATATTTACTTAGAAATTAAATTTGAAATACGTATTCCACCCCTTAAATCTAGCTTGATTTTTTAATTTAGAATATAATAGAACTGGAAGGTCTTCTGTCCAGCCCTCTGCTGGACAGGAGAACCTATACCATCTCAGACAAGTGACTGTCTAGCCTCTTTTTAAAAATCTCCAGTAATGGAGCACCCATGATTTCTGGGGGCAAGCTGTTCCACTGGTTAATTATCCTCACTGTCAGGAAGTTTCTCCTTAATTCCATGTTGCTTCTCTCTTTGGTCCGTTTCCAACCTCTAAATGTCCATCAGATTCTCATTCAGTGCTTTCATTTATAGATTTAGACAGTGCTTTTTTTGTCAAATAAAAAGGTGCCGGAACTCACACGTCATACAATCTGCCTTGCCTACCCTACAAGGTTCCATCCAAAAAAGGTGCCGGAACTCTGTTCTGGGCATTCTATAACAAAAAAAGCCTGGATTTAGAACACACACTCTATGGTCCAGATAGCTAAAAAACAACCCACAAATTTAGCACTTTTAAGTTTATAATTGAAAAGGAACATGCATAAACTAGTGATAGTGATCCATTTTCCTGTTTACTTTGTTCAACATGACTCCACTGAAGCTAAAGTTACTAGACACCCTTTGGCCAACAGACATAATTTTAAAATCAAACACTGTTTGCTTTTTGCATGCTGGGACTCTTTGCATAACAACTGTCCTTCTTAAAGACTGTTCAAAGTTATGACAGCACTGAAAAATAACTTTATAATGAGTCCTCACACTTTTGACTGTTGCAGCCTCCCTGTGGTTATATATTCACTATTTGTGCATTTCACAGCCAATTTCCAACAAATAGAATCAATGGAGAAGCTAGCAATAAAATCACAAGCACTCATGTGATGTCCCATTTAACAACCATATTGCTTACTAATGGAGTTTCCAGGGTACAAGGAAAAAGTGAAGGAAATGATTGGTCCATTAGTGGGTGAAAGTGGCAAGAAGGTGACAAGCAACAGGGAGAAAGCAGAACCATTTAACTTGATTTTTGCATCTGTCTTTACACAAAGGGAAAAAACAGACCAGCCTATCAAAAATAGTGCCATAAAAAACAGAATAGAAACACAAGTTAAGATAGGCAAGAAAATGGTAAGTGAGCACCTGTCCAGCCTAGATGAGTTCAAATCACCAGGACCAGATGGATTACATCCCAAGGTTCTCAAGTAACTGGCAGATGTGATCTCAGAACCACTGAACTATATTTTTCAAAGATCCTGGAGGACTGGGGAACTACCAGAGGATTGGAAAAGAGCTGATGTAGTTTACAACTTCAAAAAAGGAAAAAAAAATGGATCCAGGAAACTACAGACCTATCAGTCTGACCTCAATACCTGGGAAGATTCTGGAAAAGATAATCAAACAATGAATCAGCAAGCACCTAGAGGCAAACAAAGTCATTACTAAAAGCCAACATGGGTTTGTCAAAAACAGATCATGCCAGACAAATATTATTGCATTCTTTGACCAAGTGACAAAATTAGTGGATCAGAGGAATGCTGTGGATATAATTTACTTGGACTTCAGTAAGGTATTTGATAAAGTAGATCACAACCTTCTACTTGATAAGATAGAAAAATGTGGGTTAGACAGAATCACCACCAGATGGATTCGTAGCTGGCTGACAGGCCGCACTCAGCATGTGGTCCTTAATGGAACTGCATCTAGATGGAGGGAAGTATGTAGTGGGGTGCCCCAGGGCTCTGTTCTGGGTCCAGTGCTCTTCAACATCTTCATCAACAATTTGGACAAAGGGATAAGTGGGGAACTTCTCAAATTTGCAGACGACACCAAGCTGGCAGGAATAGCCAACACTCCAGAACACAGGCTTAAGATAAAGGAGGATGTGGACAGACTTGAACACTGGGCGCTATCTAACAAAATGAAGTTCAATGGTGAAAAAAGTAAGGTTCTACATTTAGGCAAGAAAAACCAAATGTACAGGTATAGTATAGGGGGTACCTTGCTCAATATTAGTAACTGTGAGAGGGATCTCGGAGTCCTAGTGGACAATCACTTAAATATGAGCCAGCAGTGTGCTGCAGTTGCCAAAAAAGCCAACACAGTGCTAAGCTGCATTAACAGAAATGTTAATACCACTTTACAATGTCTTGGTAAGTCCACACTTGGAACACTGCATCCAGTTTTGGTCACCATGATATAAAAAAGAAGTTGAGACTCTAGACTCTAGACTCTAGTACAGAGAAGAGCAACAAAGATGATTAGGGGACTGGAGACTAAAACATATAAGGAACGGCTGCTGGAATTGGGTATGTCTAATTTAATGAAGAGAATGACGAGGGGTGACATGATAGCAGTGTTCCAATATCTCAGGGGCTGCCACAAAGAGGAGGGACTCAAGCTATCCTCCAAAGCGCCCAAAGGCAGGACAAGAAGCAATGGATGGAAACTAATCAAGGAGAGAAGCAACCTGGAACTAAGGAGAAACTTCCTGACAGTTAGAACAATTAACCAGTGGAATAACCTGCCTCCAGAAGCTGTGAATGCTCCAACACTGGAAGTTTTTAAGAAGCAACTGGATAGCCATTTGTCCAAAATGGTATAGGGTTTCCTGCTTGAGCAGGGGGTTGGAATAGATGACCTCCAAGGTACCTTCCAACCTTATTGTTGTTGTTGTTGTTAATTATGGTTGATAAGAAAGGACTTAATTGAGGAACTTCCAATAAATGTAAATACAATGAATGCAAGTACAAATATTAAATAGTGTGGCCTCCTCACTCCCCATGTGTCTTGTTTCTAATTATCCAGGTCCTCTTTTGCTTGATAAGATATTTGGTAACCCCAAGGTAGGAAGATTTAATGAAATATTCCCACATGACTTTGCCATTGGAACTTTACTAGTGTGTATGTTTACTTACTTTGAAAATGTACATACTAAGCAAGGTTATTCTTTTCACAGACAAAATGGTACTTCTCTCCTGCAGCACTTCCTGGAATGAGATTGTAGGATGTGTCTTTTTATCAATAACAAACATTTTGTTTTCTTTTTACAGTCAAAATACTAATGACATGTTGCCATTAACAAACTTTAAAGCAGGGATCCTCAACCTTAGCAACTTTAAGCTGGCTGAGGAATTGTGGGAGTTGAAGTCCACAAGTCTTAAAGCTGCCAAGATTGAGGACTCCTGCTTTAAACTAATCAACTGTATCCCTTGGGCTGTTATAGATAAGGAAAGGTAGGCACAAAAGATTATTTTATGGCCTGCCCCTCAACATCAAAAGACCGAATATCTAGAAACCAAGCCCTGCACTGTCACCATATGTTATCGGTGAAGATCTAACAGAGACCAGTTCTTTCCAGTACTTCGGATCAAAGTGATGGCACCACCAACTCCTAGATCCTTCTCACAATCACAGTTGTTGAGCTAGGTACCACCTATTCTAAATCGGTACATTTGGTTTTTCTTGCCTAAGTGTAAAACCTTACCTTTCTCACCACTGAATTACATTCTGTTGGATAAATCCAGTGTTCAATTCTATCAAGATCTTTCTAGATCTTGATCCTGTCTTCTAAATGTTGGTTATTCCCCTAGGTTGGTGTCATTTGCAAATTTTTCTCAACTAAAGAAAATTTATCTTGATATTAGACTGAGAAATAACATATTAATTCAGGTTGAATGCAAGAAAAAGAAGTTAGGAAATTATGAATTTTCCGTAATAAGTGTTTCAGCATACCCATTTCTTATTTTTATAAATGAGTGATGTACAAAATCCCCTAAGAAACAACCTTTTTTTCCCCAATCAGATATTTACTATAAAGGGAAATGCTGTATTAAAATTGACTCTAAGGGCAGAAAGACAACAAACTCATTTCATCTGTTTTATATTAACTTAACCAATAATTAATCAGATTTGCAATGTACTTGTTAGTATGCTTTTGCTTAATATCTGGAACTCTTCAGACATTCTTCAGTCTTTCTGCTTGTAGTGTTTAACATAATCCTAAATAACATATATTAATTCAGCTTCTGCTAAGCTCTGACATTTATGTTTCCCTGCCACTTTTATTTGAATTTCTCAAATAATTTCTTATTTATAAGTGCAAAATAAATAAGCAGGGGAAGGGAAACAAAACAAGACATCACATTCTCAAGAGGTTATTATTTACCACTGAACAAATGAGTACTTCAGCCTTTTCTGAACCAGGAATCAATATTAATACTGTGTGTGTGTGTGTGTGTGTGTGTGTGTGTGTGTGTGTGTGTGTGTTTAAGAAGTCACTACAAATGAGTTACCGGTATTCATTTGTAAATTAAGCTCTCTACATCTGTTACTATGGTATATTGCAACTGTCTTATTACAAATTAAGCTGATGACACTATTTCTTTTCCATGAATATCAAATAAAACTGCAGATAAGTCTCTTTTCTAGAAAGATATTAATTTCTGCTACATACTGTACTAGAGTATCTTACAACATATGTGTCCTTGTTTGATATCTTCAGTGACACATATAGAGTAAAAAGGTGCAACATTTGGAGCCACAAGACAAATATATATCAGTCTTCTTAAATCAATAGGGTTGATTAGATTATTTATCAACCTTTTTTGTAAATAAAGGAACTTTGAAAAGTATTAGATTGAATAGGATTACCTGTGTTGGGCACTGTCGTGTTATTGGTTAATTCCTCCAATTTATCTAGTACATTATTTGAAAATTTGTCTTAGCAAAACTGCATTCAGACACATACCTCATAAACACTATCCTTTGGAGCATCCATATAATGGCCGCAAGAGAATATGCCTGCCCTCTTTCTTTAAGAGGATGAGGGCTTTACACCCAGATAATATCTTGCTTGTATTCATCCATGCTATGAATTATGCATAGGCAGAGCTGTTTGAAAAGATAATAAGATGCTTTGGGCTGCAGTACTGCTTACATTCAAACATCTATATATCTGAATTATTTGTACAGTTGAAATAACAGCTTAAAAGTAGAAGATAAATATATCTCAAAACTTTCCTTAACATAAACTAACCCAATACAAAGTGGTGGTGCCATTGACTTAATAGCCTCCATTCCTCAAAATCCGCAAATCAATAATATTGGTTAAGAGCTTTAATATCTCATTTATATCAATGGCAGTAATTTAAGTTTTCAATTTCCTTTGGTATCCCAGAGAAGACAACATGATCACCAGTTGCGTAAAAATCATCGGCATGTCTTCAGAGTGCAAAATTCCTCATTGTGGAGATTCAGAAACAGACTCTAATCCCAGACTGTACAACAGAGAAAAACATTGATTGGAACCTCGGGAGATAGGGTGGCATATAAGTCCCAATAATAAATAAATAAACTTTGCTGTCTTGTATATTAAATATAAACATTATTTGAGTTGACTCACAGGAGATAATTCAATAAATTTGCTAATTTACTCTTTGCAGCAAATTCTTATGAAATCCAGCCTAGAAATGATAGCAAGAAATATGCAATCAGATCATTTTTTAAAAAAGCTAATTTATTAATTTTTTATGCATATTTCATTTGGAGCTCAAAATTTATACATTTATTTATTTATTTATTTATTTATTTATTTATTTATTTTATTTAATCCTTATGAGAATTCTTTGTAGTAGGTAGGATTGGAAGAACATGACTGACTAAAGAACCATCACTTCCTTTGCATCAGTCTCAGATACTATATATAAAAGTAGAGATTTATAGGATTTGTTACCTAAAGCATATTCTAGATACACCAATTTTCTTACTTCATGAAGCAAAAATCAACTAAGGATTTTATAGGAAAGTACTAGGCCGCTTAGCTGTCAAGCACTGGGGAAATCAGGAGATTCGGGCAGTTCAAATGAGTATAAAGGTTTATTGCAAGCTTAAGCTCTCTACAAGAATCTGACCAACAAGTGGTCAAGGAAATGCATGAGAGATAAGAGATGCATTCAAAGTGGGCTGGACTTAGATTTCTTGTGAGCACACAAGGACTCATGACTTATGACATGTTTGACTCCTCATGACTTATGACATGTTTGACTCCTCCCTCAGGCTCATCCTAGTCATGTCATATCGTCAGTCCCAATGAATTTCAAGGAAAGTTAAAATGGATTTCAACAGTTAGTTCAGGACAAATATGAGCAGAAATTATTTATCTTTCTCTGTTATTACTGAAACTGTTTAGCCAGCTTACAACTAAATTTATATCTGAGTAAGTTGTATAACCCTAGTACATTGATTTGGCAAATCTTTTTTCTACAAAGAGCAAAAAAATAGAAGGAAATGCTAATGCTGTTATAGTTGAAGCTGCTTCTCCCTCTGTCCAGGAGCATTTGTTCTGTATTTCAAACTCAATCATTATTTTCCCAAAGGAAAGCAATGGATTTATTTGTCCTGCTGCTATAATGTTTATGCCATATATCTATGGCAAGCTGATAGCTAACTGAGTTACCTCTAGAAAAAATAGGGAAAAAACACACCAGTATTTCTGAGCTTATCAAAGGAACCAGAGCAAATAAGATATCATTTGGGATATCATTATGGGAAAAGAAATGTCTTCAAGTATAAACAGAAATCACTTTCTCTCCTACTTTTCACTAATGATATAAAAGAATGGCACAATGGAGTTGTGATAAATGTGCTGTCAAATGGAAATCAAAAATTCCTTATAATTACTAATGATGTGACTCTGAAAACTGTTGCTCCAATGTAATTTAAAAATCAAAAGGTGTATGAGTAGTTCAGCTGCATGAGTACATACATGGAGACACAATCACTCACAATTGTATCATTTTTTTTAATGCCAATAGAATGAATAGGGCAAAGGACAAATGAAAAACCACATTCTTCTGATGATGGTTGTTAAATATGTATATAGGAACTTGCTAACATTGCTATAAATATAAATTGGTAGATTAAAGATTCAGGCACTTTTGCCATTAGAAAGGACCCCTGGTGAGAAATATGTACAAATACTTTGAAATAATATTAAACTAAATAACTGGAGATGTAAGCATAGTGACTAATGCAAACATTACATATTGAAATCTATGCTGTTCTCCCAAAATTAATGGGTAATTGGGAAAAATTTAGATAAAATGAATATAAGTTTCAGAGTTAATAAAGCCTCATCTACCAAATATTTCTGATTAAAACAAATTATTTCCTAGCTTTTGGGCAGTAGAAGCATTTCTCCAAACAAATGCAATATACAATTGTACACTGAATAATATATTTAACAATACAGAACATTTTTCTGTCTCTGTAGATAAAAATAAATACCTTCTGGAATTGTTAAAGAGCCCACTTAAAAAAGAAAAGGTGTTATCAACTTGTACCATTCTTGAAAGCAATTTCAAACAACAAAAAGTCTTAATCAATATTTTCCCCACTTGTCAATGCATAGTTGATTGAATAGTGCATGTCAGGCAAAGAGATAAAAGTTGTGTCATCAAAAAGGGAATACAAACAATTTGTTCCCATTATACAAATAGTGTGTAGTAGCAGCTTATCACTTTCTCCAAGAATAGATAGGTTTTATAATTAGAAGGAAAACCTTACTTATAATTCCAATTATTTCTTAAATATTAAAATAACATTACTGTAATTTTAAATTGAAACAAGTGCTACTCTTAACAGATCCTTGTCAATGATTATTAATTATATTATATATTGAACCATGTTATATATTGAATCATTGAACCATTACATATTGAAATACTCCTGAAGTTTCTTTTTTCCCCCCAAAACTTATCAGAAATATTTAAGCTTCTCAACTTAAAAATAATTTCTTCCTGTTTCAGCCTTAATGCATACTCTGCTCTAGGAATTAAAGACATTGCCTGTTTTACTTTCTCAAGATTGCAAAACTCAACAAGACAGAAAATGCCAAGCACACAACAAATTTCAAGACATACCCAATGCATCACTAGTTATGCAAACCTAGACCAGTTCTCTGAACATCTCTGGGCAAAGACAATAGAGCAGAGTCCCCCAACCTTTTTGGCTTTGCGGATTAGCAGTGGTGGGTGGGAGAGGGGATGGTTTTGCACAAATGAAACTCCATTTGCATGAGTGGTAAGTTGATATCAGTCTTAACAGATAGTAAACATAACCAGATAAACTAATTCTACTTTACTGTAAAGCTACATTAACAGAATATTGCAAGTCTGAAAGTACAAATTTCCTGTCATTACCTTTCTAGACCCGTAGTTTAGGGATCAACCCTCTTGAGTCTCTTACTTATCCACTATGCATCTATGGGCTACATTCCCTCTTATTTGATCATTCTATAGGTAGTATCTCTTCACCCAAACTCCCAAAGTCATTCCTATAGCAGTTGTACTGAAAAAGAATGGACTAAAGCCACCTAGTAAATTGCCATGGTTGAAGAGCAACTTGACATAGTTTCCAGAGTTCTAATCAAATAACTTAACCATTAGAATTCACCGTATTTTTTCATATTTGACCATATTTATCTTGATACTCAAATGTTTAGGCTAGAACTGATCCAATTCAAATAAATCAGAATTGCATTTTGGCAGAAATTCAAATACTCTAGCTTGTTTTTAGATGTGTTTTATAACACAAAACCAAAATAGAAGACATTTGTGCAAACCAGACATTCTGTTTTTCTACTTGTTAATCCCTTTTCATCTATCTCTGATAACATCTGGTTGTTTGTATACCAATCTTCACTGAAAGTTATTTATCTGCTCTTAATGACCACATAGAGGACTTTCTCTAGAACTTTCTCCTTTTAGATCCATCCATATTGCTGTGGTCATCTCTTTCCTTCCACATTTCCCAGTATTTGAACTTATCAAAGATTTTGGATCTTTGCATAAAGTGTCCAGAGTATGATAGCTATTCTTGTCTCATGTAAGAACTAAACATGAAAACTCTGAATTGATTTCTTCCTTGATCAAATTGTTTGTTTTCTGGATAAACATAGTATTCTTAAGAAACTTTTCCAACAACAAGATTCAAAATACCAAAACCAGATGGATTAAACCCCAAAGTTCTCAAGGAACTGGCAGACGTGATCTCAGAACCACTGAACTATATTTTTCAAAGATCCTGGAGCACTGGGGAACTACCAGAGGACTGGAAGAGAGCTGATGTAGTTCCCATCTTCAAAAAAGGGGGAAAAAATAGATCCAGGAAACTACAGACCTATCAGCCTGACCTCAATACCTGGGAAGATTCTGGAAAATAATAATAATAATAATAATAATAATAATAATAATAATAATAATAATAATAATAATAATAATAATAATAATAATAATAATAATAATAATATAATAATAATAATAATAATAATAATAATAATAATAATAATAATAATAATAATAATAATAATAATAATAATAATTTTATTTGTATACCGCCCTTCTCCCAAAGGACTCAGGGCGGTGAACAGGGCAATAAATACTAAAATACAAAGATACAAAAATTAAGAAAAGATTAAACAACGTGCCCAATACATTACAACAATAAGTTAAAATACGTTAAAACAATAATAAAACCCAAACCCATCAGGCCAGGCCGGCTTGTTCAAACAAGTAGGTCTTTTTTTTTATTAAAGAGTTTTACAGAAACAAAATTTTACAATACATCCCCAAATTCCTCCCTCCCCAAACCACCCCCCTTCCCCCCCTTCCCAGAGCTAAATACAGGATTATAGTTATAATAATCATATTGTAAATAAGTATTATCCATAATATAAAATTAAGCAAGTTCTTAATGTGCTTTAACTCCCCTTTAACAAAGATACATACAAAATACTAAGACTAAAATCAATAACAATATCCCTCTAAAATCTACTCATAAGCTAAATGGAACTTTTTAGTCCCATATTTATTCTGAATATAATCTATCCATCTCCTCCAAACTGAAATATATCTTTCCTGTGAATGATCTTTCAAATAAGCAGAAATCTTAGACATTTCTGCAAAATTCGAAACTTTAAACACCCATTCTTCTATAGTAGGCAAACTATCCTTCTTCCAATATTGTCCCACCAGTAACCGTGCTGCTGTTATCATATTCAACATCAAATTGGTTTCTTTAACATCACAATCTACAACAATACCCAATAAAAACAATTGCAGAGAAAACTTTATCTTTCTCTTAAAAATCTTTTGAATGTTCCACCAAATTTTAATCCAAAAAGCTTTTATATTTCTACAAGTCCACCACATATGAAAATAGGTGGCTTCTAAACTACCACATCTCCAACATTTAGACTGTAAGTTAGGATACATGTTAGACAACTTCTTGGGATCCAGATGCCATCTATAAAACATTTTATAAAAATTTTCTCTTAAATTTTGAGCCTGAGTAAATTTAACATTTCTGACCCAAATTATCTCCCAAGTATCCAGCAGAATTGGTTCCTGAATATTTTGTGCCCACTTTATCATACAATCTTTGACTAATTCCATTTCCGAGTCCAATTCAATTAAAACATTATATATCCTCTTTATATGTGCACAATTTAAATTTCTAATTTGTTTTACTAAATTTTGATCTGTAATTGTGATGCCAACCTTTTGATCTGACTTCCATCTAGCTTTCAATTGAGTATATTGAAACTAAGAGTAACTTATATTTTCTTGTCTTAACTCCTCTAATGATTTAAGTTGCCAATCATTCCCTTCCAATCTAAGTAATTCCTTATAGGAAACCATATCCAAACTCACTCCCATAGATACGCCCTCTATCGCGTGTCCAGGAATTCCCCAGATCGGTATTTTATAATTTAACTTATAATAATACTTTTTCCAGACACGCAACAAAGCACTTCTAAGGATATGAGATTTAAAAGCCCTATCCACCTTCTTATCATAAAGCAAATATGCATGCCATCCATATACCAAATCCAAAACCTCCAGATGAAGTATTATTAGTTAAATTAAGCCAGTCACTAACCCACGTCAAGGCCACCACATCATAATACAATTTCAAATTCAGTGCCTTAAGTCCCCCTCTTTCCCTAGCATCTTGTAAAATCTTAAATTTAACTCTTGGTTTTTCCCCCGCCCAAATAAATAAAGGGTATTAATACCCTTCTGCCATTGATCAAGGTTGGCATCCTTTTTCAATATAGGTATCATTTGAAACAAAAAAAGAAACTTTGGCAGAACATTCATTTTAACAACTGCAATTCTTCCCAATAAAGATAATTGTAGTTTTTTTCCAATTATTTAAATCCCTTTGTACCTTCAACCATAGTGTTTCATAACCTTCAATAAAAAAAAGAAGGGACAAGCTTTTAAATACACAAAATCTGGTACTGGGTAGAATCAGTTGCAGATTGTATCTCTTGCTATGTAGCAAAATATAACAATTTTCCAACACAGTCACTTCACACAAGAAGGAAACATTCCAGTGCCATTTTTACTCCATTTCCAGCTTAAAACTTGAAGAAGATAATGAATCTGAGTTACAGTTGAAATCCAACTTAAAAATTCAGGTCTTCCTGCTTTGCTCTGCCTGCTTCTCAAAGAAAGAAATACTCACAGTCCCATCCAAACAGCAGGTGTAGATGTCACATCTAGTTCCACTCCTTTTGGAGCGAAAGCGGAGTGGAGAGAGTCTCGGCTCCGAGGGAGCTCACCCCGTTATCCCCCAAACTACTTGAGGGAATCACAGGGGAGCTCTACCTCTACCCAAACAAGCTCGCCTCTCCCTCTTCTCCCGAGGGAGAGGCTCTGGCACCACGGGACAGCTGATTTTCGCTGCCTTCGAGCGCTCTGACACTTCCCAGGATCGAGAAGCTTCAAAACGCCACCATTCAGCACGGTAGCGCTACCAGAAGTCCCAAACAAGTAGGTCTTTAGATCCCGCTGGAAGGAGCGAAGGTCGGGTGCCATCCGGAGCTCAACCAGTAAACATTTCCACAAATCTGGCGCACCCACAGAGAACGCCCTCCCCCTGGTGGTCACCAGTCGGCACTCTCTGACCGGTGGCACCCTGAGGAGGCCCTCTCTGTGGGAGCGCACTGGGCAGAGGGAAGTTGATGCCAGCCGCAGGTGCTCCCTAAGGTACTCCGGACCCATGCCATGTAGGGCTTTAAAGGTCATTACCAGCACCTTGAATCTCACCTGGAAGGCAACTGGAAGCCAATGCAGCTCACGGAGCAGAGGTGTAACATGGGAGTATCGGGAGACCCCCAACACGACTCTCACGGCTGCATTCTGCAACAGTTGCAGCCTCCGAGTGGTCCTCAAGGGCAGCCCCATGTAGAGAGCATTGCAGTAGTCCAAGCGAGAGGTCACGAGCGCATGAGTGACCGTACGCAAGGCATCCCGGTCTAGATAGGGCTGCAACTGGCGCACCAGGCGAACCTGGGCGAAGGCCCCCCTAGTCACAGTTATTATATGATCTTCTAAAGAAAGCTGTGAATCTAGGAGGACTCCCAAGTTGCGAGCCCTATCTACAGGGGGTAATAACTCACCCCCCATAGAAAGAGATGGAATATTCTGAATATCCCGAGATGCCGGTACGCACAGCCACTCAGTCTTGTCAGGGTTGTGTCGAAGCCTGTTCCTCCCCATCCAGACCCGAACCGCCTCCAGGCAACGGGACATCACGTCGAGGGCATCACTGGGGTGGTTTGGGGTCAAAATAAAAAGCTGGGTATCATCAGTATGCTGATGATACCCAACTCCAAAATCACGAATGATCTCACCCAGCAGTTTCATGTAGATGTTGAACAGGAGAGGCGAGAGGACCAACCCCTGAGGAACTCTACAAACGAGAGGCCTTGAGGTCGACCTCTGCCCCCCTGCCAACACCGACTGCAAACGTCCCAGGAGATAGGATGAGAACCACTGAAGAACCGTGCCTCCCACTCCCAATCCCCTGAGATGCTGCAGCAGGATACCATGGTCGATGGTATCGAAAGCTGCTGAGAGGTCTAATAGGACTAGGACAGAGGAATATCCCCTGTCCCGAGCCCTCCAGAGATCATTCACCAGAGTGACCAATGCTGTCTCCGTGCTGTACCCGGGCCTGAAACCCGATTGGTATGGGTCTAGATAATCTGCTTCATCCAGAACCAGAGGGAGCTGATGCGCCACCACGCTCTCAACAACCTTCACAAGAAAGCGAAGGTTGGAGACCGAACGAAAGTTGTTTAACACAGCTGGGACCAAGGCAGGCTTCTTGAGGAGAGGTCTCACCACTGCCTCCTTCAAGACGGCGGGGAAACTACCCTCACTCAAAGATGCAGATATAACTGCCTAGAACCAGCCTCGTGTCCCCTCCCGAGCCGCGTAAACCAGCCAGGAAGGGCACGGGTCCAATAAGCATGTGGTGGAGCTCAGCCTCCCCATAATCCTGTTCACTTCCTCCAGAGTCACAGGATGGAACTCCTCCCAGATAACATTGACAAGACCACCCACGTCCTGATCGTCAGACTCTGCCCAGTCGGAGTCCAAACCGGTTCGAATCCGAGCAATTTTGTCTGACAGATGTTGGCTAAACTCCTCAGCACGACCCTGCAAGGGTTCCTCCCTCACCTCCTGATTAAGGAGGGAGCGGGTTACCCTAAACAGGGCGGCCAGGCGGTTATCTGCGGATGCTATGAGGGTAGCAAAGTGATTAGACCTCGCCACCCTTATCGCCGTGAGATAAGACCTAATACAGGTTCTTAGTCGCAATCGGTCGGATTCAGATCGGCTGGATCTCCAACAGCTCTCTAGGCCCCGTTTCCGACGCTTCATCTCCCGGAGCTCTGCGGAAAACCATGGAGCCCGCTGGGATCTGCACCGGGTCAGGGGCCACGAGGGTACAACTCGGTCAAGTGCCTCCGTGGCTGCCTTTTCCCAGGCTTCCACTAAGGCATCCACCGAGCTGTGAGCAAAGGAGGCAGGTGGGGACCCCAGCGCTGCCTGGAACCTCTCAGGGTCCATTAAGCACCTGAGGCGGAACCATCTAGTTGGTTCAACACACCCATGGCAGGGAGTGGCAAAATGGAAGACCAGCCACAGGACATGATGATCATGACAAACAACAATTTAGTGAATACCTTGATGTGAAAAAAGTCATCACTAAAAGTCAACATGGGTTTGTCAAAAACAGATCATGCCAGACAAATCTTATTACATTCTTTGACCAAGTGACAAAATTAGTGGACCAGAGGAATGCTGTAGATATAATTTACTTGGACTTTAGTAAGGCATTTGATAAAATAGATCACAACCTACTACTTGATAAGATAGAAAAATATGAGCCAGCAGTGTGCTGCAGCTGCCAAAAAAGCCAATACAGTGCTAGGCTGCATTAACAGAGGGATAGAATCAAAATCAAGTGACGTACTAATACCACTTTACAATGCTTTGGTAAGGCCACACTTGGAATACTGCATCCAGTTTTGGTCACCACAATGTAAAAAAGATTTTGACACTCTAGAAACAGTGCAGAGAAGAGCAACAAAGATGATTGGGGACTGGATGCTAAAACATATAGGGAACAGTTGCTGGAAATGGGTATTTGTAGTTTAACAAAGAGAAGGGTGAGGGGTGACATGATAGCAGTGTTCCAATATCTCAGGGGCTGCCACAAAGAAGAGGGAGTCAAGCTATTCTCCAAAACACCTGAAGGCAGGACAAGAAGCAATGGATGGAAATTAGTCAAGGAGAGAATCAACCTAGAAGTAAGGAGAAACTTCCTGACAGTTAGAACAATTAACCAGTGGTACAACCTGCCTCCAGAAGTGGTGAATGCTCCAAAACTGGAAGTTTTTAAGAAAAGACTGGACAGCCATTTGCCTGAAATGATATAGGGTTTCCTGCCTGAGCAGGGGGTTGGACTAGATGACCTCCAAGTCCCTTCCAACTTATTATTATTATTATTATTATTATTATTATTATTATTATTATTATTGTTGTTGTTGTTGTTGTTGTTGTTGTTGTTATTGTTATTGTTGTTGTTGTTGTTGTTGTTGTTGTTGTTATTCATAGAGTATAACACAGAAAAGCACTTTCTTCATGATTCTACTCTGTATATAGGTATAGATATATCATGACATCTGAATATCTTTCACAAGACCTTCATGCTACCCTACCAAGTTCAAACTCTAATGTGAGTTTACACACTATGCTTTACAAACACAAGTGACCTTACTGCAGTGTAAGAGTTTGCCTACTGATTGTTTATAGGGAGACATCACCACTCACGAGAAAGTGATTGATTAAGGAAAATGAGAGATACTAAATTCTTACAAGTTTACACAAGAAACAAATAATTAAAATTGCTATATTAATTTAAATTACAAACTTACCTAATAAACCTGGTTATACTTGAAATAACTAAATCTCTTATAATCTTTTTTGATATTTTAATAAAGATTGCAACTCAGTATTGTAAGAATTAAATGAGCATGACTAAGGCTCTATTTGTTATGACTTGCATGTGATACTCTATTTTAACTTTGTTTTCCTCACTAAGCAAGCTGATGACAAGTCTACAAACCTGAACATGTAAGAACTTAGCTACTTCATTTTTGTTCTAAACTCCTTTTCCTAACAAAAAAACTGCAGATAGCTGAGGCCTGTAGAATGTTTATTTTAGAAAAAGAGTTGATAAGATATCATCTGTGCTCATTCCATATACCTCAGCCAATACAGGCACATATGTATCTGTCCATAATTACATGGTTTACAAAGCACAGAAAATAATTATAATTTAAAGCAGTCACAATACATTGAATAAGTTTTAAAAGATCTATTGCTCACATCATATAATTAATTACACCACACTGTTCTTGTCTTGAATGCTCTATTGTTGAGAAAGGTTTTTTTTTCAAAAGTAAAATAACTGAATAAAAGAATAAACAGATCATGTGTCATGTGTCACCTAGCACTTGAAGCAATCCACTGGCAGAAGTATTTATGGAATAAATGGAGAGAATGTGGCTGGCATGGTTTCTTTAAAAGGCATAGTTTTGATATATTCTTAGCTTGAGTCTAATACTAGGCTGAGACTGATATAAACATAGCTACTTTGCATAGAAAGGGTTTTATCTTATGCTTAGTGTCTATGAAAGACAATAAGATTTTTTGGGGTGTTGTTTTTTTTTTGCAGCTGTGGAGAGTACTGATTTGTCCATTATTAAATGAGTTAAATGTATAAATCCATGAAAGATGTAAGCTGTCCTATTAACTGCCTGTGTTAGGGAGGCAGGCTGCCAATTCGCCAATCCCCTGGAGTTTATTTATTTATTTACACTTTTGGCTTTGGATCTTCACCTGTTTATATTCACAATGATTGCTAATCCGTACTTTGTTTCCTTTAATAAACAATGTTTTTATGTTTCCTTTAAATGCAGGTTTTTTTATTTCACAAATCAGAGGTAAGTTAACTATTCTAATATTTTAGTTGAGGGTTCCACTTTCCCATTAATCTATACAGAAAGATTGTCTGCTGCAGTAATCAAACTCGTATGGAGATATACTTATTGACATGTACATTGTACTGAATTTTCTTTTTTAACTTGATTTCTTTGCTTATTAATCTACGGGTGAGAACTCCATTACCTGTCTAAAGCAGCAAAACAGGTTTGCCACCATCAATTGCTTCAGTATGACCTCAGGTGCAGTTGGAAATTCAAGAATCTTTATGGAGACAGCATTTGTTACTATAGTAAATTTTATAGGTGAAATAAATGTATACTTTGAATAAACTGTAGTAAGGAATACCTCAAAATTTACTTTTTATTGGGTTGTGTGTGTGTGTGGTTTTATATGCAGCAAAAAATGGTCTGACTCATTCAACATAGTTTTGTTTCTGATGTGCGTTCTTCCATGTAACAACAAATTCACGATCAGAAGGTAGCAGCCAGATGTATTATATGTTTTCTCTTTTCCATCCATTTCTTCTGAATGAATCTCTAGGTCCTTTAGCTGTAGAAATTAACAAGGCAGCTCCTCAAGTATACTATGGATATATCCCTATACTGCAGTGATTGTTGGTTAAAACTTTAAAAGAGGATATTAGCAAAAATGTATCAAAATGGTGCAAATGTTAGTACATTTTTGTCATGTTTTGTCACATTTATAACATGACTCATATGCTTGAGAAAGTTTCAAAAATTATCTTTTAACAGAGGAATTTTTACTGCTTTGCCCAGCTTCCATATACAACTTCCAGGGTGATGGAAAGAATCAAGTCTGGCTTCCTTGTGGCATTAGCAACTATGGGTGAAATACAGGAACTTTCAAGCAAACTATTAGACTAGGAAGGTTCCATGTAACAGTGAACTTTCTTTCTTCCTGCTACTAGAAGAGAAGATAGGCTAGAGTTAGGGCAACGCATTCATTCTTGAGGGGATCCTTATCCATATAAGCAAGTAAGATATTCTGCATTTATTTAAGTCAGAGCAGTAACTTGTATGAGCAGTCCTGGTGCCAGTTTGGCAGCCCCTCAAAGCATCTAGTCCAGTACCCCTTCTTGGCAGCTCTCGACATCAGGAACAAAGGGAGCCAATTTCATTTAGTGGTAAGATACCAGGCTAGAAATCAAGAGACTGTGAGTTCAGGGCCCTGTTCTGGGCTCAGTGCTCTTCAGCATCTTCATTAATGATTTGGATGAGGGGATAGATAGGGAACTCATCAAATTTGCAGACAACACCAACTTGGCAGGAATAGCCCACACTCCAGAAGACAGGCTTAAGATACAGAAGAATCTTGACAGACTTGAACACTGGGTGCTATCTAACAAAATGAAATTCAGTGGTGAAAAAAGTAAGGTTCTACATTTATGCAAGAAAAAAACAAATGCACAGATACAGTATAGGTGGTACCTTACTCAATAGCAGCTACTATGATAGGGATTTTGGAGTCCTAGTGGACAATCACTTAAATGTGAGCCAGCAGTGTGCTGCAGCTGCCAAAAAAGCCAACACAGTGCTAGGCTGCATTAACAGAGGGACAGAATCAAGATCATATGAAGTGTTAATACCACTTTACAATGCCTTGGTAAGGCCACACTTGGAATACTGCATCCAGTTTTGGTCACCACAATGTAAAAAAGATTTTGACACTCTAGAAAGAATACAGAGAAGAGCAACAAAGATGATCAGGGGACTGGAGGCTAAACCATATAAGGAATGGTTGCTGGAATTGGGCATGTCTAATTTACTGAAGAGAAGGACGAGGGGTAACATGAAAGCAGTGTTCCAATATCTCACGGGCTGCCACAAAGAAGAGGGAATCAAGCTATTCTCCAAAACACCTGAAGGCAGGACAAGAAGCAATAGATGGAAACTAATCAAGGAGAGAAGCAACCTAGAACTAAGGAGAAATTTGCTGACAGTTAGAACAATTAATTCGTGGAACAGCCTGTTTCCAGAAGTTGTGAATGCTTCAACATTGGAAGTTTTTAAGAAGACACTAGACAGCCATTTGTCTGAAATGGTATAGGGTTTCCTGCCTGAGCGGGGGGTTGGACTAGATGACCTCCAGGGTTCCTTCCAATTATTATTATTATTATTATAAAACTTTTATTCATAAAACATGAAACTCAGTCAACTGAACACTCAAACTGACTGGCACCAATGGTTGACACGGGTTGCTGCCAGCATCCTAGGTATGAACCAGGTATCTCCTTAAAATGTAGTGCAGTTTTTTGTAGCTTTGCAGGAGTTATTGCAGGAAGCTGCAATTTCTTGATGTATTTTGCAAAGTTTTTGGACATAGTTCCCAGTGCCCCGATGACAATGGGTATCACTGTTACATGTTTCATCCATAATTGCACAGTTTCGATGGCCAGCTCGCGGTATTTAGTAATTTTTTTTGTTTGTTTTCTTCAACTCTGGCATCTCCTGGTACAGCAATATCAGTCAACTGTATGCTTCGGTTCTCTATGACTGCGATATCTGCTGTGTTGTTTTCCAAATGGCAATCTGTCTGTATTCGGAAGTCCCACAATATTTTCACCCTCTCATTCTCGACAAATTTTTCCATCCTATGTTCCCATGACTTTTTGGACACAGGCAAGTTGTATTTTTTTACACAATGCCCAGTGGATTAGTTTAGCAACTCGGTCATGTCTAGCTTTGTAATCAGTTTGTGCAAATTTGCTGCACTCACATATTAAATGTGAAACAGTTTCAACATTGTCGTTGCAAAGTCGGTCAGTAGATTTTTGTATCTTCATTTTCATGGCATTAGTTTGTAGTGCTTGTTCTTGAGCAGCCAGTATTAAGCCTTTTGTTTCTTTCTTTATGGTTCCCATCTTAAGCCATGTCCATGTCAAGTTGTTATCACATTTTCCTTCAATGTTTTTCAATTGCTGCCCATGCAGAGCTTTGGTTTTCTATCTATTTAATCTGTCATCCACCCGTTTTTCCTTATAATCTGCCTTTGTTTCTGTTATTTTTATAATGCTCTCTGTTTTCACAGCCTGCAGCAATTTTTCTGTACTCTGATTCACATAGTCATTCAAACTTCATTTTTCTTCTTCTACAGTTTGGTGGATTTGCAGTAGCCCTCTGCCCCCTGTTCTTCTTGGCAGGTACAACCTATCGATGTCACTTCGTGGATGTAGAGCATGGTGCATATTCAAAAGTTTACACGTTTTCCAGTCTAGATGTTCCAATTCAGCTAAAGTCCAATTGATAATTCCAGCTGGGTAGCGTATCACTGGGACTGCCCATGTATTAATGGCTTTAATTATATTTCCACCATTCAGCTTTGATTTTAATATTTTGCAGACTCTCCTGATGTATTCCTTTTGTGTTAACTCTTTGATTTTTCCATTCAAGATGTTATCTGCTTCCAATATGCCTAGGTATTTGTAACCGTCATCCTTTGCTATTGCTTTCATAATACTTCCATTTCCCAGTTCTATTCCTTCTATTTTTCCCATTTTTCCTTGCTGCATGGATAATATAGCATATTTTCCAAGTCCAAAGTCCATTTTGATGTTGCTGCTAAATAGTTGAACTGCACTGAGTATTGATCCAAGTTCAGTGTGGCTTTTCGCATACAGTTTTAAGTCATCCATGTATAGTAGATGGTTTATCTTGCCATGCTGGCTTGAGATGTGGTATCCCAGTTTTGTATTTCATAATATTATTGTCAATGGAATTAATGCAATGTTGAACAGTAATGGTGAAAGTGAGTCCATGTATTAATGGCTTTAATTGTGTTTTCAGCAATCAGCTTTGATTTTAATATTTTGCAGACTCTCCTGATATACTCCTTTTGTGTTAACTCTTTGACTTTTCCATTCAAGATGTTATCTGCTTCCAATACACCTAGGTATTTGTAACTGTCATCCTATGCTAGTGCTTTCACAATACTTCCATTTCCCAGTTGTATTCCTTCTATTTTTCCCAGATTTCCATCATCAATCATCATCATCATCATCATCATCATCATCATCATCATCATCATCATTATTATTATTATTATTATTATTATTATTATTATTATTATTATTATTATTATTATTATTATTATTCACACAACCAGCCAGATGTTCAGACTGGATTCAGCATTTTTGTCTAACTATTGAGTCCTTACCGAGGACCTGGGATAGGCAGATGTGGATGTTTGATGGTATTACAGATATTGTTGCAGGATGAAAGCTGTTCCTAGTAAGGCCATCTTTTGCAATTGATTAATGGTGAATTTTTCAATGCCAATGGTGTTCAAATGGTGTTCCAGTTGTTTTGGGATTACACCCAAGGCTCCTATTACTGTTGGTAGTACTCTTGCTTGCCTTTGCCACAGTCTGTTTCTATTTGTAGGTCTTTGTATTCTGTTATCTTCCCAGTTCTTTCTCGTGTATTCTGCTGTCTCCAGGCACTGCCATGTCCACTATCCAGACCTTTTTGTCTTTCTTATCAACAATTGTTAAGTCTGGGGTGTTATGTTGCAGGTCCTTGTCTGTTTGAATTCTGAAGTCCCAAAGCAGTTTAACTTTATCATTTTCTATGACTTTCTCTATTTTATGATCCCACCAGTTCTTGCTTACAGGCAAATGATATTTCTTGCAGATCTTCCAATGCACCATTGTTGCTACTTTGTCATGCTGCTGCTTGTAGTTAGTCTGTGCGATCTTCTTGCAGCAGCTTACCAGGTGGTCCACTGTTTCTTCAGCTTCTTTGCATTGCCGGCACTTACTGTCTGTTGCTATCTTCTCAATTTTGACTTTGTACGCATTTGTCCTTAAGGCTTGGTCTTGTGCAGCCAAAATTAGTCCCTCGGGCTCTTTCTTCAACTTTGCTGCTCTTAGCCATTGCCAGATCTTGTTATTATCTGCTTTCCCAGCTATTATTTTTAATGTACTGGCCATGTAGTGCTCTGTCTTCCCATGCCTCTATTATGTTCTTCATTTGGTCTTTCTTGTAGGCCAGTTTGGTCTTTCCAGTAGTTAGTAAGCCTTCCTGATATACTAATTTCAGTGGATCTTCATCATTGTCCTTCAGATATTATTATTATTATTATTATTATTATTATTATTATTATTATTATTATTATTATTTATTGCATTTATATACCACCCTTTCCCTGAGGACTATTCTTCCAAAGCCATTTTTTCTTCTTCAACCATCTGATGTACTTGCAGCATTCCACATCCACCTATTTGCCTTGGTAGATAGAATCTGTCAATGTCACTGCAGGGATGAAAGTCATGATTCATTGTCATTATTTTTCTGGTCTTCCTATCCATTGCTTTTAATTCTGCTTGTCCAGTTCATTAGTGTATCTAATGACTTGAATTGCCCAGGTGTTGATTACCTTCATGGTATTTCCTCCATTGAGTTTGGACTTTAAGATCTTCTTCACTCTCTTGATGTATTCACCTCTAATCTTTTTCTTGACTTCAGTGTGCTTGATATTGTCAGCTTGAAGGATACCCAAGTATTTGTAGTAATCTTCCTCATCCTGACTCTTCATGTTATTTTTGTGGGCATCTTGATTCCTTCAGTTTTCACTATTTTTCCTTGTTTGAGAGTAAGTGTGGCACATTTCTCCAAGCCAAATTCCATTGTATGATGATGATGATGATGATGATGATGTTTGATGATGATGATGATGATGTAACTCCTTCACCATGAAAGACACCTGGGTGACATTGGGCCAGTTTTTTTCAGTCCAACTCATCTCATAAGGTTGTGTTTAAGGAGAAAATAGGAGCAGGAAGGTGTTGGATATGTTTGCCACCTTGAGTTATTTGTAAAACAAATAAAGATGATATAAATCAAAGAAATGAAACATAAATAAACAAAACAAAGGAGAAATCTCCTTCTGTTGACACAACAAAGAAAACTTGCTCTGCTTTGATTTGAGGTATTTACTTTCTCACAATTACCAGTAAGGTGCAAATGTATGTATATGTACTAAGGCTGTAAAAAGAACTTTGATAAGAAAAATAAAGTTAATATTTCAATCTTATTCTAACATAAATTTGGGAAAGATGAATATGAAAAGAACATACTTGAAAAAAACATTGTCCTAATAAGTGTGTAATATGAAAAGATGCATGCTAAAAATATATAGAGACATGTTAAAATACTCTGCATGAAACTGCATGCATAGTTTTATTTATTAGATTAGTCTGCAAAAATGATGCACCAAAAATATTTGCGTTATGGAATAACATGACATATTAACATAACATAACAAGGAAACATGACATTAAAATGGATTTTCTTCCAATTTTATACATTCAGCAGAAAATTTGACATACAGGAATAATATATAAATAGAAGTATGAATTACATAGGATAGATTTGGACTGGTTCCACATTTCAAATTAAACTGAAGTAATAAACAAATCAGAATTTTGCCATCTGCCGAATTTCTCACTTCTAGGAATTTTTCAGTGTACTTTCATGTACCACAAAGTTGTCAAATTATATATTTTTTTCTAAAAAAATATATATTAAATATGCATTAAATTAAATATTTTGAAAGAGGTTTTTAATGCAGGTAAATAAGGAAAGCATCCAGAATGGAAACAAATTTATTCATCCCTACTTTTGCCCTGTAATTCAATATCATCTACAAACTGGCACTGATTTAGGATAATCCCTTTTTTTCCAGTATCCATTATACAGTATATGAACTAGATGGGAAAATTGTATAGCAGCAAAACTTTTTTGTCTTAGAAGTAGAGATGGAACATTTTGCAAAAACATACACGTACAGCCTTTGGATACCACTCAGATGCTGCTGTGAATTGTGATTTTTCAGGTTCAAGGCACCAGGCATAAGTCAAGTCTCTTAAGATCATTAACCTAAGACCATTAACTGACTGGAAATAAACTAGGCATTTACAACAGCTATACATTTGACTGTAATTCTGTGCTCCCGGGGACAGAGTGGTACATTTAATGTCATGTTTCCCTTCTTTCCTTTATTTTGTCCTACTTTCTATAAACAATTACCTTTTATAGTACTGCTGTCTTTGGTGCAAATGTAAATTGCCACATAGAAACACCACATGCCAATTAGAAATTATTCAATTGAGAAAGAACAAATAAAAATTTCATTTTGAGAATTCTTCCCAACACTGATTAAATCATTTCTAGAAGATGGTTCTTGTTTTTTTTTATGAGACTGAATCCAACTAATGAAATAACTGGATTTAATCCTAAAGTGCAGATGACCAGATGGTATAAAACTATGTGTTTCCTCTTGAAATTAGTGGATTTGTATTCATTTTTACAATTGCACTTCTGATCTATTTTGATCTTCCCACCCCCAACTATATATGAGATTGATGGATAAAAAAGCTTGGACTACACAGCCTTCCCAAAAGCAACTCCTGAATCTTTGCCAACAAATTTGAAAACAGCTCAGGCTAATTTTAATTTCATAGATATGAAAATAGGACAGATGGGTCTTGAAGCAGAGCTGCCAAGATTTAGTGTGAAAGTCTGTGGGGTTTTTTCCCCTGATATTTTCACCTAAAGTAGAAAGAAGAGAAACAGCACAAAGAAAAGACTATTTCTAAAAAAATATGCAATGCTGCCAATAAAAATCCACTTTGTGACTAAGCATCATTTCTACACTACATTACATTTCTACATTAAACATATTGATAGGAACATACAGTAACCTTATAGTGTGTGTTCCCATCAGTATGCTTAATGTGGACACTGAGTTGATAGAGTATTATAATCAACTAGGCATCCTATATGCCCTTGGTTCATTGTTTCAGAGATATTTCTTTACCAAAAGAGAGAAACAGTGTGACTACAGACAAAACAAAAAATCAGTGGGAGTGGAAGCGACTTCAGGCTTCTTGATGTCTTCCCCATTGAATTTCCTTGTGAGAAACTTGCAGTGATCATCAAAAATCTTCCTTCCTTCCTTCCTTCCTTCCTTCCTTCCTTCCTTCCTTCCTTCCTTCCTTCCTTCCCCTACACCATCACACTACCATCTCATCAGAGTGACTCTGGGCATTTACAAATAAAAACATACAGTAATGTAAAAAACTTAATTAAAAACTGAGTTGAAAACAGAATTCAAAATAATGTTAAAAATTAAGAGAATAAAAAAGTTGAAGAAGCAGAAAGAGCTTCCTTGATCGTATTTCTAAGGGATATTTCTTGATCTGATTTTTTTTAGTCTTCTTTGACTTTTACTCTTTCATCTGTTCAAGTCTGATAATAACTGATATTGCCATACTTTTGTTTTCCAACCTGATCTTCCATTTTGGTAATATACTGTTTGACTTTTTATCTTCTTTGATTATTTGGCATCCAAGGTATTATGTAATAATTGCAGCTGTACTGTATTTAAATTGGTTTATTTCTTGCAGTGAGTTGATGCTTATATTTGATATTACAATATTGGCATCTTTTAATATTTCTGCTAGTTGTTTATTTCTGCTAGTTGTAACACCCTTCAAGGCAGGCAACATTGTTTTGATATATGTTTGTTAAGTATTTAGATTACCTTGCTAGGCCCCAAACATGGGACAAATCTTATTTCCTGTTTCAGTCTAACCCAAGGCCATCCACAGGCAGTGGTCACAGTAGTGACCGCTCATATTTGTGTAAATTTTTTGGATTGCTAACAAAGAATTAAAGGGAGACTGATATGCATTTCAAACTTATTTGTTCTCATCAGTTTTTGTTAGCAAGACTCTAGTTTGACTGTATTCTATTGCTTGTGCTTCCATAATGTTGAATTCCAATGTTGCATGATCACTTCCTCCCAAGTTTCCTGTGGCTTCAACACCTTCTATCATTTCATCTCTGTTAGTGAGCATTAGATCCAGTATGGCTAATTCCCTAGTTCCCTTCTCTACTTTTTGGATGACAAAGTTGTCTGCTAGTTTTGTCAGGAATCTGTTTGATCTTCCACTTGGTGCAGAGTTTGTCTCCCAATTGATGTCAGGGTAGTTAAAGTCCCCCATTACTATTGTGATGTGCTTCCTATATAGTTAGCTGACTAGCAAAAAGTTCATCTATTTCCTCTGTTTGGTTGGGTAGCCTATAGTATACACCTATGGTAATGTCATTTTTTCTCCATTTTATATTGACCCAAATGCATTCAAGTTTACAGTTTTCATCATTGTTGTGGTCTATTTCTGTAGAGATGTAGTTATTTCTTATATAGATAGCAACTCCACCTCCACTTTTATTTGGTCTGTTTCTTTTGAATAATTTAAATCCCTCTAGCTGTGTGTTCCATTTGTGGGTTTCATCCCACTGTGTTTCCATAATGGCGACAATATCATATCTGCCCTCATTAACCTGAATTCCTAGTTCACCCTGTTTATTGCTCATACTCTATACATTGGTGTATAGACATTTGAGTCCTTTATGACTGACCCTGTGTTTATTTTCTACATTTATTTTTATTTATTTTATTTTATTAAATTTCTATACCGCCCTTCTCCCAAAGGACTCAGGGTGGTGTACAGGGCAATAAAATGCAACATACAAAAGTTAAAAAGAAAATTAAATTAATTGGCCCTAACAATAAATAGTTAAAATAAATTCAAACCCTTAGTCCAGGCCAGCTGTTCAAGAAACCAAGTCTTCAGGTCACGGCGGAAAGAGCGAAGGTCGGGAGCCATCCAGAGCTCAACAGGCAGTTGATTCCAAAGGGCTGGCACACCCACAGAGAATGGTCTCCCCCTGGGGGCCGCCAGCCAGCAATCCCTGACCAACGGCACCCTGAGGAGGCCCTCTCTGTGGGAGCGCACAGGATGAAGGGAAGTTGATGCTGGCAGCAAGTGCTCCCATAGGTAGTCTGGACCCATGCCATTTAGGGCTTTATAGGTCATCACCAGCACCTTGAGGGCAACTGGAATCCAATGCAGCTCGCAGAGGAGAGGTGTTACCTGGCAGTATCGGGAAACCCCCATCACAACTCACACAGCCGCATTCTGCACCAGTTGAAACCTCCGAGTGGTCCTCAAGGGCAGCCCCATGTAGAGAGCATTGCAGGAGTCTATCTGAGAGGTCACGAGTGCATGAGTGACTGTACGCAGGGCATCCCAGTCCAGATAGGGCCGCAACTGGAACACCAGGCAAACCTGGGCAAAAGCCCCCCTGGCCACAGCTCTTACATGATCTTCCAAACTGAGCTGTGAGTCAAGGAGGACACCCAAGTTGTGAGCCCTATCTACAGGGGATAACACCTCACCCCCCATAGTAAAAGATGGAATAAACTGAATTTCCCGAGATGCCGGTACTCACAACCACTCAGTGGTTGTGACCTGGACAACCAGTCAACTCTTTGCACCATTACTTTAATTTTATTACATTTTACAAGCTCACTAAATGAAAGGGGAAAAAAACAACCAACTTGATAGCAATCATACAACACACTGACAAATGTCCTCCTCTCAACTTCAATACATGACATCAATAACTAAATCCCACTGTGATCTGATTGGCTCATTGCTAAAACAAGATGACACCTGTTTGGCTCTCTAAACACTCATGCTCATTGGCTACAATCAGATGAAGGAAAGCTACCTGTATCAGCCTAAGCAAGTTGTGCTTCCTTTTTCTGGTTATTTGACTATAACTTTTCATAGAATACAGTACAGATAATTGAACAAACTATGTTGCATTATATTCTTGATTAAATTATCTTTCCATTGATATATAATTTTATGGTACTACTCCAAAAAAAGTGGTGTTATTAGTCATCAAACCTCAAAAATACACTTTTCCCAAACAGTTTCCACAATTTTGGCCACTACTGTACATCTGTACATATATACATACATACACAGACACATACACATACACATACACAGACACAGAGAGACACAGAGGTAATTATTTCTTCATCCAATTAATATAGTTACTAATCTACTATATATAGTATATATTCACTATAAGGTAAATGTAAAGGTTCCCCTGCACATGCATGCTAGTCGTTTCCGACTCTAGGGGCCGATGCTCATCTCCGTTTCAAAGCCGAAGAGCCAGCGCTTGTCCGAGGACGTCTCCGTGGTCATGTATATATATGTATGTTTGTCTGTGTGTGTGTGTGTGTGTGTGTGTGTGTGAAATGTTTGTTAAGCATTCAGAATACACTTGCTTGGTCCCAGACATGGGACAAATCTTATTTCCTGTTTCAGCCTAACCCAAGGCCATCTACAGACAGTAGCCACAGCAGTGGCAGTTCATATTTGTGTAAATTTTTTGGCTTGCTAACAAAGAATATTCTTTGTTAGCAAGCCAAAAAAATTTACACACACACACACACACACACACACATATATATATATGTAATACACAGTACTGTATATTAGTGCAGTATTAGTGTATTAGTGTATATTAGTGCAGTATTAATACTAATCCCTCTAAACAAGAATTTAGAATTAATTTCACAACTATAAAAATACATATGTTCAAAATGCTTAGTCTGCCCATTTGGGCAATATCTGAGCCTTATACACTTAATATATGAGAACTCATTTTTTCAGACTTAATCAGGACTGAAACCAGATGTACATTAGCATCTACTTACTTGACAAAAATAACTAATATGAAAAATATCATTAATTGCTAATGCAGATTAGAAGGATTCTTTGTTTAATTTGTTCATAATTCCAACTTCTATTGACCTTTCAAAAGAAAAGGTCGATTGGGTTAACCCCATATATAAAATCATGGTTTGGTGTTCTCAGTTTTAGCTCAAGCTGTGAATTCATGACTTACCCATAAACAATGTCGAAACCTAATTTTTTTGCTAAGGAACTTAGCAAACCTAAATTCCTTTGACGCATTAGAATCACTAAAGCTTTTTTGCAAGTAGTAGTAGTATTTGCACAGTAATTCAAATAAGGTTTGGTTATTTGAGACACTTACTACTCATTCCCATTACAAGTCCTGTGATTATAGGGTAGGTCTTCTACTCTGCTTAACTGAATATAAATTTTCAGTTGCAGGTTGCCTTGGAAACCTAAATGGGTACATTAGCCTGGGGTTCTTTTCTTAATGGCCATCCCTACCTAGATTCTTGATGAGTTTTAGTGTTCCCTGAAGCACTAAGTATTTTTTCACAGTCTGATTTTCCCTGAGTTAATAGAACAAAGTGCAGCACAAAAGGCAGCTGAAAGGAGGGTCTGAAACTTAAGTGATTTATTTAGTATTTAAGCCTGAAGCCTTATTATTATTTGCTTTAAATCACTATTTGGGGTCCATCTCAGGTTTGCTCCAGCCTCCTCTTGTTATATGTAAAGGTAAAGGTAAAGGTTCCCCCGCACATGCGTGCTACTCGTTTTCCGACTCTAGGGGCCGGTGCTCATCTCCATTTCAAAGCTGAAGAGCCACCGCTTGTCCGAGGACGTCTCCGTGGTCATGTGGCTGGCATGACTAGATGCCAAAGGCGCACGGAACGCTGTTACCTTCCCACCATAGTGGTCCCTATTTTTCTACTTGCATTTTTACGTGCTTTCGAACTGCTATGTTGGCAGAAGCTGGGACGAGTAACAGGCGCTCACTCTGTTATGTGGCACTCAGGATTCAACCCGCCAAACTGCCGACCTTCTGATCGACAAGCTCAGCATCCTACCCCACTAAGCCACTACGTCCCTTCTTGTTATATGAGGAGGGGACTATATTTTCATCTGCCATATAATGAATGTGTGATACAAGTGGAAGCATATAAGGATGCCCTGTGAATGCCCATATTGGAGAAGGAATCCTAAAACTGAAATACTCCATGTGTATATCTTATACACACACATATACATATACATATACATATACATATACATATACATATACATATACATATACACAGTATGTGTGTGTGTGTGTGTGTGTGTGTATATACACACACACACACACACACACACACACACATATTCAATTTTATTTTCCCATTTCTTCCACAAACAAGTCAACAAATATATCGCCATACATAAATACGTACACATACGTTTGGGTGCTGCTCATCCATTTCCCCTTTCACTGAATCCACCCTCCTTCTCTCTCTTCCCTCTTCTCTACTTTCTTTCTCCCTTTCTCCTTTCTTTCCTACTTCCCTCTTCTTCCTCTCCTCTCCTCTTTCCCTTATCACTCCCCTCCCATTTCTCCCCACTTCTCCTCTTTCCCTCCAACCTTCCTACTTCACTCTCTTCCCTCTCTCCTCTCCTTTCTTCCCTCCCATTCCTCTTCCGATACAATTCAGGCATGATGTCCGAGCAGCTCCTCTCCTTGGATTTTCAATGTCTATATTAGGTATGATAATATCCTTATCTCCTCATTTTTCTTCCATCTAAATTAGTGTTATCTGTCTTTTAAGCATATTCTCTTTTTCACCCACTCATAAAATTTTCCCCAAATTTCATAATACTCTGACTCTGTCTTATCTTTAATTATCATTGTTAATCTGTTCATTTCCACACATTCCATTATTTTCCTAACCACCTCTTCTTCTGGAGGAGCTTTCAGTGCCTTCCAGTTTTGTGCAAACACAATCCTAGCTGCAGTGGTTATATGAATAATCAAATATATGTTCTCTTTGCTATATTTCTCTGGTAAAATATCCAATAGGAATATTTCTGGTCTTAATTCTATATGTTGTTGTATCATCTTTTCTATCCATGATTTGATTACATTCCAATAGGTTTTAGCTTCTGCACACGTCCACCACATATGATAGAAAGAGCCTGGTATTTGATGGCATTTCCAACATTTCATAGATCTGTCATTAAACATTTTAGCTAGTCTTTCTGGAGACATATGCCATCTGTAGAACATCTTGTACATATTTTCTTTATACGCTGTCGCCATTGTCAGTTTATAGTTTCTTTCCCACAATTGCTGCCATCTAGCTAATTCAATCGTATATCCAAAAATTTTTGACCATTTTATCATTGACTCCTTAACTTGTTCCTCCTCTAATTCCCTATATAATAAGTAGCTATACATTTTTAATCCATTTTTCTTCAGTTCCCATATGTATTTCATCTAACTCTGTTCTCCCCAAATTAAAACCATCTTTTTAAGCATCTTTTTCATATCTAGATTGTATTTGCATTCTCATGTACCAATCCATCTTTATTCCTTGTTTATCTAATTGTTGTTTGGTTTTCAGCTTCCCCGTGTCTGTTAGTAAGTCTTTATATCTTATAATGTTTCCCATGTTAAACATATTGGGGTGTATTAATGCTTCCATCATTGAGAGCCAATCTGGAATCCTCAAGTAATTCTTCCTCTTTATTTTCTCCCAAACCATCAATAAAGAATTCCTGATATGATGTTTCTGGAAATAGCGATGTATTCTATTTTTCCTATACCATATGAATGCATGCCATCCCAACTGTAAATCATGTCCCTCTAATGTCAATAATCTAGTACTCCTCCTTAAAAACCATTCTCTCATCCATGACATTACTGCAGCCTGGTAATATAATTCCCAATTAGGTAAGCTAAACCCACCTCTGAGTCTTGCATCCTGTAACATTTTTAAATAAATCCTTGCCTTTTTCCCCTGCCAAATATATTTCAAAATTATTTTATTTAGCCCCTCAAAATATTTCTTTTCCAATCTTATTGGTATTGTTGAAAACAAAAACAACAATCGTGGTAATATATTCATTTTGATTATTGCAACCCTGCCCATTAAAGATAGTTGTACCTTTTTCCATTTATCCAAATCTACTTCAATTTGTCTTTTCAATTTGTAATAGTTATCTTCTTTAATTGTTGTACATCTTGCTGTCAGGTGAATTCCCAGATATTTTACCTTCTTTACAATCTGTATCTCTAACTTTCCCATTAATTCTTTTTTTTCTTTTTCAGTAATATTTTTCACTAACATTTTTGTTTTATCTTTATTAATCTTCAAACTTGCTACCTCACCATATTTTTCTATTTGTTCTATTAATACAGGTCCTGTCTCTAGTGGCTACTCCAAGATAAATACTAGATCATCTGCGAAAGCTTGTAGCTTTTATTTTTCTCTCTTAACTTTTATACCTTTTATATCCTTATTCTGTCTTATAGTTCTTTTTAGTATCTCTAGTGTCAATACAAACAATAATGGGAATAAAGGGCATCCCTGCCTTGTTCCCTTCATAATATTAATCTTTTCAGTCATATCTCCATTAATCATTATTTTGACTATTTTCTTATTGTAAATTGCTTTAATTACATTTATAAATTTCTCCCCAAAATCCATAATCTGTAGTTGTCTTATCATGAATTGCCAATTCACACTGTCGAATGCTTTCTGAGCATCCAAAAACATCAATGCCATCTGTTTTCCGGGATGTGTTTCATAATATTCAAATGTATTTAATATAATTTGCATATTGTCTCCAATCTGTCTTTTGGGCAGGAACCCATTTTGATCCATATGTATAAATTCATTTAGAAACTTTTGAAGCCTTTCGGCCATGATTGATGTGAATATTTTATATCCACATTCAGCAAGGAAATCGGTCTATAGTTCTTTATTTTCTGTATTTCCGTTTCTTCCTTTGGTATGAGGGTAATAAGTGCTTCCGACCACGAATCTGGTATCTTAGCTTCAGCTAAGACTCCATGTGTATAACTGTCTACACAGATGGTCTAATCATTTAGATTTATAAGACAAGTCAATTTATCATTTATCATACCCTAAATGTTATTTAAAAGTTTAAAACCAATATAAAAACCATATAGACACAATCGAATCTGGAAACCACAATTATATCTTTTCGTAACAGCACAGAACAACCTGACCCAAAGCAGTAGGGAGAAGAGCTAGATATTCAAAGCTCTATGAAAGCTTAGTAGAGTTGGGACTATTTGCATCTCGGGGGGAGCAGTGCAGGGACAGAGGAAGCTCATCACTTAGGTCTGATAAAGTGATACTGCTTCAGGAAAAAAGCATCACCTCAGTCCATCCAAATCACTAATGTTCTGAGTGGAACACAGAAACAGAAGCTGATAACTCTTCTATTTAATTTAATATATGCTCAAAGTACATTTGTAGGCCTCTTTCCAACCCAGTCTTGAGCTACCAGGGTTTAAACCTTTTGCCTGCCAAGCATTTGCTCTGCTACTAAACTACACAGTGGAATCATAAATCCTTATCTTGATCAAATGGGCTTTTAAAATAACTTTGGGCCTCACAGAGAGGCCACTGATATGACTGCTAGTAATTCAGGAAGTTTGCTAACACCAGATCAGAATTTTTATCATGTAGTCAGTAATAGCTCTCAAGAAATTCAAGCTGAGTTCTGCTACTAAATCTTTCTAAATTGCAAGCGCCGTGGGGGAAACTTGAGATCTTCTGCATACAGGCTACTACTACGTTATGATTTCTCTCTAAACTGTTCTTTCATTTCTTTCTGCCATTGTCCAGCATCCAAATTCTGAAGCATTCCTTGGCCTGCAGAGATAAGACCAAAAGGTTCATACCATTGTAGCGCTGATCCTATGGTAGATGCTAAAAAGGAAATAACCAAGAAAAGACTAGCTAAGCAGAATAAAGTAAAGGACTAACAATGAGTAATGACAAAGCGGGGTTCAAAACTTAAAGATAATGAAAATATGTGAGTATGTTAAGAAACTAAGAGTTAAATAACAATTATCTTGCAGCCCTTTCCACAAACTGAGCAACATCTTTCCTTTTTCTGGTTTGTCTCCAGAACATTACTTTCATCTCTTTGTTGGCTCTTGATTGACATGACTTTACATGGTTTTTAACAGTATATGCTTTAAAGGGATATGTTGTTTCAGCACTGAGGAACCCTTTTGCTTCATTGGGATTGGCCCATGTCATTTGTGTCATCAGAAGAAGCCTCTTTCAGACATCATTGGATAAGGCCAGTGGGGTCAAGGAAAAACATGTTCTCTACTGCGATCTATGCTTTCTGGAACATCTGCCTCTTCCCTTCTGGCCTTTTGGAAAGACTTGAAAATATGGCTCTGTCAGTTAGGGCCCTGATTGGGGCATGCTAGGCTGGAGATGGCTGATCAAGTGATAGACAAAAGTCCACCCCTCCACCATTTGTCTTCTGGATTTTAATGTATTAATTGTTTTTTTTATTTTAATTTTGTTGCTTTTAATGTTTTTATATTTATACTTTTATGGTATTGTAAGCCACCCAGAATCCTGGGATAGTCGGATGGATAGCATATAAATCTAATAAATAAATAAATAAAAATTGTCCAAGAGCAGCCACAATGTACATAAAATATATTAGACTTTCTCATCCATTATTTAGAAGGGAAGTCAAATGTCTGCAGTGAGTTGAAACACAGGCAACAGAAGCAAGACAGGAATCAACAACAGAGACAGGAAATTTCATGCCTTAGAGTTTTTGCTGACTCAGGGATGCAGCCATAATATTTATGCACAGCAGCAGCAAAAGGGTTGAGTTACCAGGAACCGTCTGATCGCTTGGACAAAAAGTCTAAAGGATTTCTCACTTATTACTAAATATATGATATATAGTGCCAAAACTTCAAATGCATTGTTATAAAAGAATTGTTTGAAAACAAAATACTCAATGGCTTAAATGGATTTCCAGAAAAAAATGTTTTAAACATTACATAGATCTCAGTTCAAATTTCCTGTAAGTTTTCATTTAGGTTATTATTCTTCCAACTATATGTACCCACAAAGCAGCTTACTGTGGTTTGGCAGTGATGCTTAAAAATATTAATCAGTAAAATCTGATGCTATATCTCAACCAAAATTTCTATTTATTTAATTATTTTCTCAAAAATTCAGAGATTTTTTTCCTTTGGGTTATTCATGTCCCATTCATACCATCATCCTTGCATCCCTCTAAAAATATTTTCTCTGCATATTTTTCATTTGTATAATTATATGAATCCATGTGTTTGTAAAAGTGGGACTTGTTATGTCCCATTCAAAATGCCCCTGTTGGCTGGAGTATCATTTGGTGTACAAAATGGTAGCAAACTGGCAGTTGTTGTTCAGGCGGTAAATCATGTCTGGCTCTTAATAACCCAATGAACCACAGCACGCCAAGTTGCCTATCTTCCACTGTCTCCCTGAGTTTGCCCAAATTCTTGTTCACCAGACAGAAGTACAGTACAGGAAAAGAAGAAAGGAAAAAAGAGAAAAGGATTTATGTTACCAGAAATGTTGAGAAATATCAGATGGAAAAATTCAGTGAAATACAAGTAGTGCTTGACTTACAACAGTTCATTTAGTTATTGTTCAAACTTACAATACTGAAAAAAGTGACTTATGACTTTTTCACACTTACGATTATTGTGGCATCTTCACAGTCATGAGATCAAAATTCAAGCACCTGACAACTGACTCATATTTATGATGGTTGCAGTATATTGGGGTCACGTGATCACCATTTGCGACCTTCTGACAAGCAAAGTCAATGAGGAAGCCAGATTCACTTAACAACTGTGGTATTAACTTTACAACTACAATGATTCACTTAAGAAATGTGGCAAGAAAGGTCATAAAATGAGCAAAATTCACTTAACAAATGTCTCATTAGCAACATAAATTTTGGACTGAATTGTGGTTGTAAGTTGAGAACTACCTATAGTCTTCCAATTTCTCTGCCCATAGATAGAGATTTTGAAAGATCTTTTATAAATGTCTTTAGAAATGGCTAACTTACATAAGAATTTCCCACAAAATTTTGATGAAGCATATAATGGTAAGGGATGCACGTGTTAATGTGAATTTCCTACTTGGCATTCAGTTCTCTAAGTGTGTATATGCTAAAATAAGGAAGGATAATATGAAGGACTTTCTAAAGAATTAGATTATTGTGAATTTTCCCACTTTCATGGGAACAAACAGATGGCTAAATTTTATCTGGTATGCCTGATTCCAATATTATAATATAATATAGTGCTCATAAGAACAGAAGTGGGTGAACTTTCAGATAAATTCTTGTAGAATAACACATAATAATTTAGACTTTTATTATACATTGTTGAAAGAATACTCATTTTAGAACAAACACACACACACACACACACACACACACACAGAGAGAGAGAGAGAGAGAGAGAGAGAGAGAGAGAGAGAGAGAGAGAGAGAGACCGTGTCAGGACTCACCCCAATCCACATCTTAGGAAAATAAAGAACTCCTGGAGCCAGGTCTTGTCCAAAAAGAGTTTTTACTAGGACATGATCAGTTGTGGAAATACAAGACAGGATCTGGCATTGGGTTACACTTTGATACTTTATAAAGAGTTCCTGGTTCAACCCCCTCCCCTCAAACCCATTTGGTCAGACCCACATCAATTTAACATAGGTGTCAAACCCTTTCGTGTGAAAGAGGGATCTTTCCGTGTCTTTATGACTATTGCCTCCTTCCTTTTCAGATTCAAATGGAGATTTAATTTAATTTAATTTAATTTAATAACACTTATATACCGCCCTTCTCCCTGAGGACTCAGGGCGGTTCACAGGGCAGAATAAAATAGCGAATACAAACATTAAAACAGGATTAAACAATAGCCCTAGTTAAGAACAATATAAATACAACGCTAAAAACCCCCAAAAAAATTAAAAAGCGAGAGATAAAACAACCCCAATACTCCCCCTCAGGCTAGGCCGGCTTGTACAAACAGAAATGTCTTAAGATCGCGACGAAAGGAGCGAAGATCGGGCGCCGTCCGGAGCTCTACCGGTAGCTGATTCCACAGCTCCGGAGCGCCCACAGAGAAGGATCTCCCCCTGGGGGCCACCAATCGACATTCTCTGATCGGTGGCACCCTGAGGAGGCCCTCTCTGTGGGAACGCACAGGGCGCAGGGAGCTTGATGCCGGCAGCAGATGTTCCCTGAGGTACTCCGGCCCCATGCCATGGAGTGCTTTGAATACCGTTACCAGTACCTTGAATCTCACCCGGAAGGCAACTGGCAACCAATGCAGCTCACGGAGCAGAGGTGTAACGTGGGAGTATCGGGAGACTCCCAACACCACTCTCGCGGCTGCATTCTGTACCAGTTGGAGCTTCCGAGTGGTCCTCAAGGGCAACCCCATGTAGAGAGCGTTGCAGTAGTCCAGACGAGAGGACACGAGCGCATGAGTGACTGTGCATAGATCATCCCGGCTAAGATAGGGCCGCAACTGACGCACCAGGCGAACCTGTGCGAAGGCCCCCCTAGTCACGGCTCCTATATGATCTTCCAAGGTGAGCCGTGAATCTAGGAGGACCCCCAAGTTGCGAGCCCTATCTACGGGGGGTAATGATTCACCCCCCATAGCTAGAGATGGAATGTCCGAGTAAACCCGGGATGAAGGTATGCAAAGCCACTCAGTCTTGTCGGGGTTGAGCTGGAGTCTGTTCCTCCCCATCCAGACCCGAACCGCCTCCAGGCAACGGGACATCACGTTGAGGGCATCACTGGGGTGGTTTGGGGTCGAAAAGAAAAGTTGGGTATCATCAGCATACTGATGATACCCAACTCCAAAGCCACGAATGATCTCACCCAGCGGCTTCATGTAGATGTTGAACAGGAGAGGCGAGAGGACCGACCCCTGAGGAACTCCACAAATGAGAGACCTCGCGGTCGACCTCTGCCCCCCTGCCAACACCGACTGCGAACGTCCCAAGAGATAGGAGGAGAACCACTGTAAAACTGTGCCTCCCACTCCCAGTCCCCTGAGACGCCGCAGCAAGATACCATGGTCGATGGTATCGAAAGCCGCCGAGAGGTCTAATAGGACTAAGACAGAGGAATGCCCCCTGTCTCGAGCCCTCCAGAGATCATTCACCAGCACGACCAATGCCGTCTCCGTGCTGTGCCCGGGCCTGAAACCCGATTGGTACGGGTCTAGATAATCCGCTTCATCCAGGACCAGAGGGAGCTGATGCGCCACCACACTCTCAACAACCTTCGCAAGAAAGCGAAGGTTGGAGACAGGACGAAAGTTGTTCAATACAGCTGGGTCCAAGGCAGGCTTCTTGAGGAGAGGCCTCACCACCGCCTCCTTCAAGACGGCGGGGAAGATACCCTCACTCAAAGAAGCCGATATAACTGCCTGGAACCAGCTGCGTGTCCTCTCCCGGGCTGCATAAACCAGCCAGGAAGGGCACGGGTCCAGTAAACATGTGGTGGTGCTCAGCCTCCCCATGATCCTGTCCACTTCCTCCGGAGTCACAGAATCAAACTCCTCCCAGATGATATCGACAAGACCACCCGTGTCCTGATCGTCAGACTCTGCCCAGTCAGAATCCAAACCGGTCCGAATCCGAGCGATTTTGTCCGACAGATGTTGGTTAAACTCCTCGGCACGTCCCTGCAAGGGATCCTCCCTCACCTCCTGATTTAGGAGGGAGCGAGTCACCCTAAACAGGGCAGCCGGGCGATTATCTGCGGACGCAATAAGGGTGGCGAAGTGGTTGGACCTCGCCTCCCTAATTGCAGCGAGATAAGACCTAATATAGGCTCTTAGTCGCAATCGGTCGGGTTCGGATCGGCTGGCCCTCCAACCGCTCTATAGGCCCCGTCTCCGACGCTTCATCTCCCGGAGCTCCGCAGAAAACCATGGAGCCCGACGGGATCTGCACCGGGTCAGGGGCCGCAAGGGTACAACTCGGTCAAGGGCCTCAGTGGCCGTCCTTTCCCAGGCTTCCACTAAGGCCTCGGCCGAGCTGTGAGCGAGGGAGGCAGGTGGGGACCCCAGCGCCGCCTGGAACCTCTGAGGATCCATTAAGCGTCTGGGGCGGTACCATTTGAGTGGTTCCAAACCCCCACGGCGGGGGGTGGCAAAACGGAAGACCAGCCGCAGGAGATGATGATCGGTCCATGACAGGGGCATAATAATTGGAGAGCCCCCACCAAGATCATCTAACCACCGTCCAGACAAGAAAACAAGGTCAAGGGTGTGGCCTCCTTCATGAGTCGGTCCCGTAATTACTTGCGTCAGGTCCATGGCCGTCATGGAAGCCATGAACTCCCGAGCCAACTCAGATGATCCTCCCAGCGATGGTAGGTTGAAGTCCCCCAAAACTATAAGTTTCGGGAACTCAACCACCAGCCCAGAGAGGACATCAAGCAGCTCAGGCAGGGCTGCTGCTGCGTGACTAGGCGAAAGGTACACCAGCAGCAAGCCCAACTGCGCACCAGGGCCGCATCTCAAAAAGAGAGACTCACACCCGACTGTCTGGGGAACGGTGGCCTCCCGCGGACACAAGGTCTCCCTCACAACAACAGCCACTCCCCCACCCCTACCCTGAGCCCGAGGCCGGTGCAGCACCCGGAAACCTGGTGGGCAAAGATCAACCAGAGGTACACCGCCCTCTGGGCCCAACCAGGTCTCCGTGATGCAAGCCAGGTCAGCCTGCTCACCCTCGACCAAGTCTCGAACGAGAGGAGCCTTATTAATGACCGACCTGGCATTCAAATACACCAGCCGGAGCTCAGGAGGCTGCTCATCCTCACTCCCGGGACCTCGGGGCGGAACCAGAGGGTCGGAGTGCCTCACCGCTTGTAAACAGCGGAGAGGCCTTCCCTGAGACCGATACGGCCCTCTGTTCCTACACCTGCTGCCATTCCCTATCGTCGTGGGAATGGACAATCCCACGACTGGCCCTGGAGCCCCAGAAGCAGCCGACCCCCGCTCCTCCCCTCCGCGATCAGCCTCAGCACTAGCCTGAACAAAGGTAGTTGGACTGCCCCCCTCGTCCAAACCACCAAAAAAAGAACCCTCCCTCCTCCCTAACCCCCAAAAAAATTTTGACAAAAAACAGATCAAGGACCTCCTATTAGGTTTACGTCGGAGGCCCATAGCCGTGCCCGGCCATCTCTCAGGATCCCAATAGATGGGACCTTCCTCGAGATTATACTCGGCTGGAAAGGCGGGCCGCCTCCAGGAAGGGGGAGCACCCCTGAGGGCGAGCAAGTCCGTAGAGGAGTACCTAAAACAAGGCATAAAGCAGTCCAGATATAGGCAGTCCATAATCAGTTGATTTAAGGAGGAACCAAACAGAGAGCAAATAGAAGTCCCGAGCCTCCACCCAGCCGCTGCCACTCAGCTGGGTGTCACCCCAGGACAGGCCAACCACCGCCCTCTCACGACGGTTGGAAAGCCTATACCAGGGGGGGAATGGTCCGAAACATCCATCCTGGGTACAGCATGTCCCCTAGAGCTCTCACCTCTAGGGGGAGCAGATGAAGTTCAGGCCACCCTCTCACTGTGGCCAGTACCCAGGGAACTCTGAATCCTTTGGGGCCGATATGTGAATGGCAATAGAGAACAGTCCGAAGGCAGGGATGGAATCATATATTACATCATCAAAGTCTGCACTGCTAGGTGGCCAAATCCTTCGCTGCTCTGTCCTTCGAAAAAGTTGATCATGGCCAATTCTGCAGTCATTGGGGTCTTCCAAATTATCTAGTTCTTTTGGGTCCACAAATCCAATGGGACCAGCCAGAGTCACAACTGGTATCACGGGAAATATAGATCTTTCAAAGGACCATTGGGCTCCACTGGGGTCCACCGGGATTAACCGGCTAGCCCAGGGACCCTCGAGGCCACCAACAAAAGTAAGAGTACCAGGCCATCCAGAAAAAACAAAGCAAGCAGAGGAAGCAATAAGTTGATTACAGCGTCGCCGCTGAGCCACCAGGGCCACCGCCACCACCGGAGCGTTGTTGCAGACGCCGCCGCCATTGCTGCCGCCGCCCGGACGCTGATGGAGCCGAGAATAAACAATCGGTGGAGAGGGAGGCCTAAGGCGGCCCCGGCACAACGCCGCCGCCGCCGCCGCCGCCATCCCCGTCGCAATCCAAGCGAGCCAGGAACGCCGCTGCCACCACAGCCGAGGGAGACCATGCCGACCACTGAAGCGGCCCGAACGGCCCGAAACGCCTCCACCGGGACCGACAGAGGCGAGGGACCATCGGAAGGCCGGCTCCACAACCGCCGAGGATGCCCAGCGAACGGTCGATGGAAAGGCAGGCCCAAAACGTCCCCGGAGAACGCCGCCGCCGCCGCCGTCCCCGTCGTCTCCGGAACATACCAAAAACGCCGCCGTCGCCACAGCCGAGGGAGAGCCGCGAAAGACCGAGCCGGACACAGAAGCGGCCCGGAACGGCCTGAAACGCCTCCGCCAAGGCCGCCAGCAGCTAGGAACCTCCCGTGAACGCCGGGTCCGCCACCGCCGAAGACGCCGCTGCCGAAGCCGCCGGCCGCCACAACCACCAGGCCCGCGAAAACGGCCCGAAAAACGCCCGCGGGAGCAGGTAGGCGCCACCAGCCTCCAGTCGAAAAAACGGCAGAGCTGGCAGCTAACGGAGTCGAAAACCTTCGTCCTTCAGCTGCCTAAGCAATTGCACTCACTATCCCCCAACCCAGAGGGTGCAAGCACCCCTGGGGGGCTCCTAGGACACCTATTTTCTGAGACTTGCAGAGCTCACTCAAACAGATCCGCCCGCACGTCCGCCATCTTAGAATCCCATTTCTAAGATACAAACCAGATCTCCTTCTCCCTTCCCTCCCTTTTGTTGTTGTTATGGATGTCCTCAGTTCAAAAGGTTTTCCCTGGTCTTTGAAGACAGCCTACAGGCAGGCTGAATAAACATCTTCTCTTCTCCCCTCGGGAAAATGGCAGAATCCAGGGAGGGGTATAATATTTTAGACATACATTTATGAATGGGATATAAATAGATTCTAACATACCGGTTGTTTGAAGAGAATGTCCAGACTATTATACTGTGCTATTTTTAAGTAAATATATGTCAGGTATTTCAATAAATGTCATGAAAATCACTGATATTTTTTTTCTTTGTGGTTTTACTTTTTATTATTATTTATTATTATTATTTCATAGAAAATAAAATACAAAACAATAAAACAAACAAAATGTAACAAAACAAACACATACATTCATCCATAACAACAACAAAAATTAAAAGAATAGTGTACAAAAAAAGAAGAAAAGGTGGTCTATTAAATTTAACATTTAATGTATAGGATCCACCCCAGCTGGGTGCTAAAAGAAAAGAAAAAGCAGTAACTTCTCCTCCCCTTTTACACACACACAGACACACACACACACACCTATCTATCTATCTATCTATCTATCTATCTATCTATCTATCTATCTATCTATCTATCTATCTATCTATCTATGAAGAAAAAGCAGTTAACAGGTTGAACTAAACATTATGCTAATCTTCGAATCCCTCTGTTAACCACCTGTTATTCTATTTATATCTACAAACTGTTTCCAGTCTCTTATAAAGCCATCTAGTCCATTATCTAGTCCATTATCTAGTCCATTATCTAGTCCATTATCTAGTCCATTATCTAGTCCATTATCTAGTCCATTATCTCTAATCAAAGCAGTTTTTCTTTGTGATTTTATTGATTTAATTATCACAGGCATATCTTGGTTCTTGACTGGACCACATGGTGGTGAGAGTGACATCATAACTAAAACATAATCAGGTACAACCTTATGATGTCATTCTACATTATCCACACTCTTTCCCACCGTATTCATAAAAGTTCTTCACATTGCTCCTTAGAGAGGTACCTTCCCATGCTTGATGTAATGTGAAACTTAGTATTCCATCTTGGCTAACAGAACTAAATGGAATGTTCAGACCACTTCCAGGGGCTGCATATTTCCCATTTCTTATTCCTGTGCAACTCAGGGTCATTCCAAAGCTGTTCATGCAGCTCATTCTGGTGGAGGAGGGGGGAGGGGGAGGATGCTTTAGTGAATCATTCTTTGCAAACTTTCACTTTTGGTATAATGTGTAGCTGCTTGGGAATTAGGGAGCGGGATCATTTTTGGTGACACGGAACAGACTCCCTCCCAGCTGGATTCAGCCTGACTCCAAGGTTGCTGTGCCCATAAGATGAACTATTAAATGTCCTGTGTTTCAGTGTTTCTCAAAACAACCTTGCAGCACTGTATTGGCTGCCAGTGGACTGGCCAGGGAGGTTGGTTTGCAGAGTGGGAAGAATAGCTTGGTGCTTTGCATGGAAAACTTAGATTCTGCTTGACTTTACCACAACCACTGTTTCTCAATATAAATTATTTTGATTAACCACATGGCATCAAGAGTTATACTTTCCTGGGAGAGACAGCTGGGGTGTGTCCTTACACAGGGCTTTGATTCCTTGGTTCCAATTCCTCTTTTTTTGTCATCCCGAACACTATGGATGCTCCTGCCTATCAAATTCTTACAAATCGTATTTTATTTGGAATCCCTACTTTAGATAGCACTTCAATCTCACAAAAGCTAAATGAGATTGCCTTCTCTTATTTAGAATAGATAGGCATCTCAACACTTTTGTAGAGTTACAACTTGTTCTCAAAGACAACATACTCATATGAATGCCTTGGGATACTTTCCCATGGTTTTAGATCAAAGTCTTGTAGAATTGGTAGGATTTAGAAAAGTGGGACTATGCTTTGTAATGAAATTCAAAATCAATTATTTTTCTAATGAATTAACAAAACACTTTTCCATGTACAAAAATTAAACCTATGCCACCTTCTTTTGCCCTCAATTAAGCAGGTGTATTTATAATACTATTCCATTTTCTGAGCTAATCTATCCTTCTTGTGAAAACTCCATCTAGCTTAATTGGCCCATCAGATCATTACTTTGTTTCCATTCATATTATACCATTCCTTCATTCACAATCCTTGAAAATGTCATTTTATCACATTTAGATGCAGAATGATGGGAATTCATCCAAGACCTATTCATATGTCATTCATAGGAGTTTATGTTAGGCAAATGTCCATTTCAAGCAAATCTTATCTCTATTAAAAGACTCAAAGAGATTAAAAACATTAATGGTTTCTTCATTATTCTTCAGATTTGAATGCCACTATATATATTACTGGAAATTCATGGACACTACTGACCCACGAAACTCCATTTAGCAAAGTAGGGATGAACAAGCTCTTAATTGATGGACCACATATATAGGGTTTATATATACAGCCTGGTTGCTCTGTCCCCCAAATTGGAAAGAAAATATTTTTTTGATTGCAAAAACATGCAGTAACCATCTGCACCCTATTAGAAATTTAAGCCACAAATGTACTTTCTACTGAACTTTGAAGTAGTTATTTTCTGTTATGTGTCCTTGATTTCTCTTATCTGAGCTGATTTATAGACCAAAATTAGCAATTTCCCAAAGGATAGAACACCCTTTCAATGAATCCAAAGTTTAATGTTCAACAGATTACCTTTTAGAATGTCCCCCAACAATTTGAGTCCTCATTTTATCAACCTCAGAAGAATGGAAGGCCAAATCAACCTTGAGACAGTGAGAACTGCTAAAGGAACAACCTCAAGTCATTTATTTTCCTCCAGTAATTATAAAATTAATAAACAGATACTCAAGACTCTCTACTTTTTAGAATCTCCTATATCTAGTACAATATCTACTTTAATTGTATCATTCTCAAAACAAGCTGTTGCTTTCAGAATAGATCTTCACAGATGGGTCTGTTTGAGCATATGAGAAGGATTAAGAAGAGTTCTTAATTTAGATGTCATACTCAAATAATATTGAGCTGCATTTGTTAAAAGCATCTGCTAGTTATGCTTGCTTTAGAAATACTATTTACAGATCTCTTGCCTACGCTGTAATTCTTCGGATAAATATACATTCAATACGGATTTCATTGCATATTAAAATCTTAAAATGCCTAATACTTAGGAGATGCTACATGCTTCAAAGTATTAGAAAACATTCCTAGGGGACAATTTCAAAAAGAAATAGACATAAAATATCCATACTGTTGTTGTCCTTCTCCAGGCACAGGGTAAGTGATAACTTAAATCAGCCACGAGCAGAAAACTTGGAGTTTTGGATAAACAGGATATCTGTGAGATCTTAAAGGTTAATATCCTTTAAGATACAAAAACAGACTGATACAATATATAAACATTGTAATGAGGCATCTTGAGTGAATAATAATTAACTTGAATCTACCATATTTTAAAAAAATAATTCAGTGTATGAAAGAGGAATAATTATCCATAGCACATTTATTCTGGAATGGAAGGTTCTTTCTTTCTTTCTTTCTTTCTTTCTTTCTTTCTTTCTTTCTTTCTTTCTTTCTTTCTTTCTTTTTTTCTTTCCAGTTTCAGGTTCTCCCGTTTGGGCTCCAGGGTGCCCCTACCGCACTCAGTCAACTGATAAACAAAGTCCTGCATTAACACTATATAAGGGGTCTGGACGACATTTATACTGATTTATACTGAAACCATGACAGAGTGTGTGAAATTGGTGTGAGCGGTGCTAAAAAACCTCCATGCTACCCAACTGTATGCTAAGCTTTTCAAATACGAATTACACGAAGATAGAATTGACTATTTGGATTATACAGGCATAGAAATGGACCCCAAATAGGTATGAGTTGTCCTTGACTGGGCTCCACCCAGACGTGGAAGCAGCTTCAAAGTTTCTTGGGGTTTGTGAATTTCTATCATCAGTTCATATCTTTTTTTGCCCAGATAGCACTACCCAATACAATTTGATAAAAATGAAAGGGAACAGGAAGCCTAAACCCAGCCAATCTTTAAAATGGTCTATGGCTGTGGTGGCGAACCTATGGCATGCGTGCCACAAGTGGCACGCAGAGCCCTCTCTGTGGGCACGTACTCTGTCACCCCAGTCCTAGGCCTTCAGCCAGGTTTTATAAAACCTTTTCACTTTAGGCCTCTGCCGCTGTGCGCAAAAAAAAAAAGGTTCAATCAATTTCAACTTCTGGTGGAAAAAAAAAGATCTCGCAAAGTTGGAATTGATTGATTGAACTTTTTAGTCCCACCCAGTCTGCCATTACCACCACAGCCATGCCCACCAATGGGCCACGCACACCTGGCACCCAATGATATATAACTGGGTTTTGGGTTGCAGTTTGGTCACTCGGTGTCTAAAAGGTTTGCCATCACCGGTCTATGGAGTGCCAGGCTGCTTCTGAGCAATTAAAGTGGCTGTTCGAGGCTGAACCAGTGCTGAAGCACCTGGACCAAAATTCCCTTTTATCATCCAAGTAGGTGATAGGGATGCGATACAGCTATAGAAGCTGTATTACTACACACACACACGCACACACACACACACACACACACACACACACACACACCAAACAGAGAGCTTTGTAACCCTGCATGTACAACTCAAAAAAACCCATGGAAACAGAGCAGTGATGGGCAGCATGGGAAAAGGAAGCTTATGCAGTGCAATGGTCACTCCTGACCTGGAGACACTTCTTAGAGGGAAGCAAAGTCCCCTTTGCAGTCTGGATGGACCATAAAAAAGTAGAGGCCCTAAATCCCCCTAGGAAACTGTCCCTCAAAAAGGTCCACTGGGCACAGTTCTTTAACCAGTTCAATTTCACCTTATGCTATATCCAAGTGGGCCATAGGTTATTGGCAGATGCCTAATCTAAAATGCCACAATACAACAGCACTAAGCTAAAACTTGTTCAGCCATTTATAGTGCCTGGACTCCTACAGTCTGTAACAAGACCCCCAGGCTTCTTGGAAAGAAATCTCTATGGACTTCACTGTTGAGCTTCCTAAAAGTTCAATAAACTCCATTATTAAGAAGACCCATTTTCCAAACAGGTGCACTTGACACTCTGCTCAAAATTCCCTTCAGCCTGTATTCTAGCTAAGCTCTTCATCTGCAGGCTACATGGGGCACCAGAGCATATAATCTCAGACCGGGAAATCCAATTCACTTCACAATTTTGGCAAGAACTTTTAAAATTATTAGGTACCAAGCCTGAGTCATCCACACACTAATGGAGCCTTTGAATGTGCTAACGGCATTCTAGAATGATAATTACCAGCAAGACAACTGGTCTGACCTCCTCCCATTTGCAGAAGTAGCATATAATAACTCTGTGGATAGTATCACTGGTTTCACCTCTTTTAAAGTGGCTATAGAATAAAAATTTGTGGCCATGCCAGAACTGCCCCCAAACACACCCCATTGGCTGACTGGATTACCCAACAACAAAACACCTGGTCTGGGTCTGCAGAGTGCTAGATGACATAGATACTGCACACAAAAATCAAGCTGACAAAAAATGTACTAAATCAAATGATTTAAAATTGGAGACAAAGTCTACCTTTCCACTAAATACCTCCAATCTAGATAGAGGTCCAAAAAACTGGGCCCCAAATATGTTGGCCCTTTCCCCATTTGTAAAATCATTAATCCTATCACAGTACAGCTAAGAATTCCCCAAAACCTCAGACAAATCCATCTGATATTCCACTGCAGCTTGTTGAAGTGGGCACTAACCTCTTACCTGTGGCCAGAGCTGGGAGCCCCTGCAGTCTCCATCCTGATCAAAGGGGAACAGCATTCTGAAATTAAAGACTTTCTTGATTCCTTCAAGCACAGAGGAAAAGTCCAAATACCTAGTAGCCTGGAAATATTTTTCCCCTTCTGAAACCAAATGGGTGGATGCATTCATGCTCCCAGACTACTCCAGAAATTCCATAACCAATATCTGCATGAACCATGAGATACCTTTTAATCACTTTCTGTCTCTTTTTCTCTTTCTAGGACTAATGTCCTTGTGAAAGGCGCAGCATGTCAGGTTGCTCTCCCCATTGCTTGTGCTGCAGTCTGCCACAACCCGGAGAGGGAGGGGGAATGGGGGTAAGAGGGCATGTTGTAATAGGAGAAAAAAGGGGAAACAAGTGCAAACAGGAAGCAAAGGTATAAACCAGTTTCACCCTGCCACTTCAAGGACTTTTGGGTGCCCAGGACTTGGTATGGAATATTAACTCCTTCTCAAAGTGTCCTGTTCTCAAAACATACAGCTGTCATCCTATTGGACACTGATGAACTGGTCAAAAGGTGGTGGTCTCAAGGTTTGGAACAATGTAGCAATTTGCATGGGTTTTCTTCAGATCTGACCTTGCTTTCACTGCATCCAGTTGTCTCTAGTAAAAGATCCTTATAACTTTCAGATGGAGTCAAGTGTTTTTGTTTCCTAGAGAGTCAGCTGGGGCAGAACTCTTTCCTCTCATTGACTCATTAATTGAAAGTTTATTGTGTATTATGATGTCCAAACATACTGGCATACTTCCATATTTTTCATCAATAGACTACACTCACAAGTTCCCAATAATGAGCCAGAGTTTCCAAAGGAAAATTGGGTTGTAGTTACCTAGAGAGATCTGAAGTAAAAAGGAAAATCATATTAAATATAAAAATGCTGAAAGAATTATAGGAATGATAAATCCCTCTTCTAAGTTGCCTCAGCAACTTAGAAATCTAAAAAAGAGATAATTTGTATTCTCCCTATAAAGCATGTTTTGACTGATAACGAATTAAAATGTATAATGACAGTTTTAGATTGAACTATGTAAGCATTACATTTAATTATATAGGCTTAACATTTGCTGTAACCTGTGATTTATGACACTTAAGATCTTGCCCATTAGTCCACTTCACTTGTTCACTAAATATTAGAAATATCATGGGAAGTTGCATAAAGTAATCTGTCAGGTCTTTATATATATGTCCCCAGGGAGAACCAGCTAGAATGCCTGGCATTCTAGGTGTTTATTGAGTGCTCTGGGTTGATTTAATGAAAGAGCAAATGATTGGTTAAAAGAAAAAAAAATGCATTGTAATATGAGCCATCTTAATCCTGCAAAGGAAATTGATGTGGAGGAAGAAAAGTTCTTCATTCTTCATCCATAAGTGGTACAATGGGTGAAAAGGTTGAAAAGCCCTGCTTTAAGAAACATAAAAGTGTTGAGATGGTTTACATGGGAAAAATGGATTTAAATCTTTAAATGCAATTAACTGTTGAGAAAATCTTAATCAGCAAGAATACTTCCAACTTTATGGGAGAAACAAATCTTGTAGAATTAAAATTAATTAATCTAAATAAGGATTGTAACAGGATATAAGATGAGGCAACCAGAATGATTAGATAGAAAAGAAATATTATATTGATATGATCATTATTTCTAGGCATATTGGAAAAAAATTATATATATAATTGTTATTTATCAAAACAATAAGAACTGTATTATTTCAAGGTTTGCAAAGGAGACATTTAGTGGAATAGGGGAAATCAACTAAATGTACTATGTGGATTATGGATTATAGAAACTAATTGTTAATGATTTTTCTTTACAAACGTAAACCTAGCAAACACACTGTTTGCCAACTATTAAGTGATTTATGATTTTTTTTAAAAAAATCAATAAAACATATGGGGGGGAGAGAAAAAGTTGTTGAATTTACCACTCACAGTGAAAACTTTGGACAAATCACCTACTTAATTTTTTTGATTTACAGATTGGTTAGAAAACAGTTCTGCCTGTTATATCCATATCGCAGTGATGTCTCTGGGCCACTGTGAACTAAAGTCTTATTTTTTTTTCCTTATACCAGGGGTCTTCAAACTTGGCCCTTTTATGACTTGTGGACTTGTGGACAAGTACGGTTGGCAGTAATCAACAAACTGTTGTGAAAAGCACTCCACACAGTCAATAGTGTTTAAAACCCACTAACTCTGTCAGTATTTAAAGATACAAAGGTTTTTTTCCCCCCAAGTTAGCATCTGTAAAGCATATGTGGATTGCTTTCATCTTGATTCATTTTATTTTGTTTTGATCATTTGGTTAAAGGAATCAGGCTAGAAAACATCAGACTGTAAGGCACAAAGGCAGCTGGGTAACCTCCATTCTGTCACTCTCTCTCTCTCAGGCATAGAAAAGAGGCAATGGCAAACTACATCTTAAAATGTTGCCGAGAAAACTTAAAAAATTTGCCCAGGGAGTTGCCAGGAGTCAAAACTGACTTGATGAAACACATTTCCTTTTTATTTTTTCAACTTTTCTGTTATTGTAGAACGGGAATCAGGAAAAATGATCAAGGTCTAAGAATGCTTATTACAATATAAGGACAAATTTTAGTTCTCACAGTATATGATGCTTGTTCACCTTTGCTATCATAATTCTCTTTCACTTTCATTCACTTGTAATAAAAATCAGTACAAAACTATTAGGCATGGGCAGCTGATTTTTCAGGTTTTTTCCTCTCTGTCAAAGAAGATAACCAAAGGAATTAGATGTTAATTAAATCTGTCTTCCAACCCTGATGTCCTGCAGATAAATTGGGCTAGAAATGCCAGCATTCTCATCCAGTATTATGCTACAAATCAACTGAGTTAAGATAGTCTGGAGAATGGCAAATCCCACTTCCAGTAGGATTTTGTATTGGCATCTAAGTACTGGGCAAATGATGAAAAGTAACTAACTATCAAGAATACTGTGGATTTAACCCAGTTCCTGTCTTGCATTTACCTGTTCTGTAAATATGTGGACAAGTAAAATCATATGCATCAATTTTCCATCCATTCAAAATGGTCTGAAAAAACCACCCAAGCCTGCACATCAGTGAGTTTTGAACTTGTCTACTTGATCTCTTATTTTGACAAAGAATCCAAACATGCAAAAATTATATGCAGGATATCAACCTTCTTATAAAACTTAGAGTAGGCATGGGAAACTTTTTTCCAAGAGCCATCCTTTTTTCTCTTATGTTCAAAGAACAAGGAAAGCACAGTACAAATGTTTGTTTGTTTGACATGTAGATTAATTTTAAAAAAAACTTTAAGCATATCAGACCCTGCTTTGAATGGCCATTTTGTCACAATATTTTATTTTTGAGATCCAGAAATATTATAGGGAACATAAAATGGTGGCTGAGGCTTATTGTCTGACTCTGATGGGGAAGTTGAGTATGAGCGATTTTACTTATAACCAAATAAAATGTGCTTCTATCCATTCCAGAACATAACAGAATAGATAGATTTATTGTATTATGTGCTTTGGAATATTTATGCTTAAAAGAACCATTTTCAATGTCTTCAGCATCTAGGTACAGGCTAGCCTAGTTTTGCTTTTGGAATTATTTATCTTATTTATCTACATTGTCTTTCATTCTTGGCAGCAGATTTAGCCTTTTCCAAATTAACCAGCAACTATACCCTTATCTATCTAGCAGTGAACACCATTTTAACTCATTGTGCTGTTAAACTGCCATTCTGAATGAGCATTGTGGAGAGAACATTTAATGACACCCTGTCCCTGTTATTTCATCTCCTCACCTCTAATTTCTACATGCATTCAACCCAAGATAAGTACTAATAGGTCTGAAATGGGGAGGATAATTTCAAAATTGCACAACGACAGTTTGCTTTCACTAGATTTCCATGGGCTAAACAAAGCAGAAGTGTGAACCAACAAAAGACCTTGAAAGGTGAAGATAAAAAAAAAGCAGAACTAAGTCACCCTGAGTGTTCTGTGCTTGCTTGTATTTTTTCCCCTCAAAATGCCATGGTAATTTAAACAAAGAAGATGCCATTATACAAGAATCTTCTGAAAGGTATGTCAAAACATATTTGCATTTTTCTGGAACATTACCATTACATATTTAAGGTTTGATTCATACAACAAGCTAAACTGTAGATCTGATTTGAGAAAACACCATTTCCTATTAACATAATACATTATGCTTAGATAAAATATGGTAAAATAAGATATAAATATTATGGCTTAATGTGATGGGTTGAATCATACAACCTGACAAACCACGAATTATCAAAATTTTATTCCAATCTAGTTAGAGTGTTCTCTGCAACTAGTCTCGCTGTGAAAATTATTAAGAAACATCATTTACAAAGATTCCAGAAGGCAGATAAACGTTTAGCTCCTATAAGACAAAGTTACAGAAACTGCAAAGCGCTATTTTGCTAAAAATAAGATAACATATAAAGATGGAATTCAGCATTACACATTTCTTGTACTGAGCATGCACATATTCTAAAAACAAATGCAAATTGTGAAGATATATCTGAAATGCATTCTGCATTTTTCAACCATTTCCATCCGTTCAACGTCAAAGAAGGAATATTCTAACCATTTCTCATGAAAAAGTGTGCTGTTTTTGTTACAAGATGGTCAAGAGATGGGTGTGACTATCCTGTCATGTATTGTATATTCACTTGTCCAACAGTCTGCAGTCTCTTCCTTCCTGGGTTTTTATTAAATCCCCAAAGAAAACACAATGAGGACATTCTTCTCATATAACTTCTTCATATCTAAAAGTGCCAAGTAATGGAAAGGTCTTAGCAAAATAACATTAGCATCTTCCATCACCTTGTAAAGCAAGTTTTAAACAACTTTTGAAAACTGTTGAAGCATGCTGAGAATGACATGTGAAAAAAATTCTCCTCTTTTGTATGGAGAATATTGTCAGGGAAAAGAAAAACAGCTTTTGGTGAACTGTTAACAAATTGCATTTGTTAGAGGAAGAATCATTATTCGGATTGAAATAGGAATGGCAAAGGGGAATTTTAAGATCCTGTCCCCAAGTAATTGCAGTTCTAAAGAAGGGACTGCAGAAAACTTTCAAAAGCTAATATTAACACTGACAGGAAATTCCTTCTTGTAACTATGTATGTACTAATTATAAAAAGAAAATGCTTCTGTTGCAGGAATTGAAGAAGTCTGTTTCCTAATGGCATTCAGCTATCCTTTGTTGTAGCATCTGATCATGAATACTGCTTTCAAATTATTTAAAATGGTAAAGTTTCCCCCGCACATGCGTGCTAGTCGTTTCCAACTCTAGGGGCCGGTGCTCATCTCCGTTTCAAAGCCGAAGAGCCAGCATTTGTCCAAGGACGTCTCCGTGGTCATGTGGCCAGCATGACTAGATGCCAAAGGTGCACGGAACGCTTTTACCTTCCCACCATAGTGGTCCCTATTTTTCTACTTGCATTTTTATGTGCTTTCGAACTGCTAGGTTGACAGAAGCTGGGACGAGTAACAGGCGCTCACTCTGTTACGCAGCACTCAGGATTCGACCCGCCAAACTGCCAACGTTCTGATCGACAAGCTCAGCGTAATAATCACATCTCAAATATAAAAAAATAGCAGAAGGTAAAAATCTATAATATCTCCCCAAAGATGGTCAGAATTAAAGAGGGCTTCATTTTCTTCTCCAAACCAGCAGAAATAAAACTGTGCTTAAGAATATTGATAGGCAATACTAGAAATGACATTACACAGTACATGACATTCACAATCTTAATCCTCCCAGCTGAAGTAAAACAATGCAAGGATGACACAAGAACATGGATATTAAGTTTCACATTCAAACAGAACTCATTAAAAATACCCTGTAAACCGCCCTGAGCCCTTAGGGAAAGGGCAGTATATAAATCTAATAAAATTAAATTAAATTAAAATTAAACATGGAACACAATGAAGTACAAAGCACAAGTCCACCACAGAACTTTTTTTAAAAAAAAAGTCTATCTATATGACATATGTCAAAAACATAATACGAATCCTGTGAATCTAGGATCAAAGTCAGAATTCTAAGACAGAATTCTGTGTCTTATAAGCACTGAACACTATATCTGGAAACTCTCATATAGGATGTATAATCCTCACCCATTAGCTTTTAAAGAGTTAGGCATGCAAACTTTAATTTTTGAAGTAATAATCAGCCATTGAGACCTGTAGCCATTGCCTAAATCCTCTATGAATTTATCCTGTCAGTTAATAAGTACTCAAGAAGAAAATAATGGCTGACTTTCATTCATATCTGTGGTGCATTATGCCTTCAAAATGGCTTGGATAAAGATTGAGTGGAGAGGGAGAAAGAATAGTGTCTTGCTATTTTGTCTTCTGTCCTTCTTATCTTTTCAGAAACCATTTGCTAATCATATAAATGAAATTCTTCAACTCCTTTCATACTCTAGAGTTTCATTTATATAAATAGCAATAGTTTCTGAAAAGATGAAAGGGACAGAAGACAGTGAAAGTGGAAATACCAGGTAAGAGAAAAACTGATAACTTGGGACTTGTGGAATCATCAGCTCCTATCATCACCACACTCCATGAAGAGTTGAGTCAGGTTTTGGCTGGTACTTAAGAGGAATAGGAAACCCTCTCCCTTTCCCCACTCCACCTACCTTTGAAAGCATATGGTAATGGATGACATTGGATAACAACGAATTCCACATTTAACTATGTGTTAAAAAAACTATAGAATTGACCCAGAATCTTTCAGTGGCTAAATACAGTATATAATCTTGAATTTAAATAAAGTGTTATGAGAGAGGGAGAAAATGTCCAGATTTTCAATGTCATATATTATTGTATACATCCCTATCATCCATTCCTCCTATAACTGCTCTTTTTAAAAATTAAATCCCAATACTTAGTCTTTCTTTTCTATTTAAACTGCTCTAGTCCCCAAACATTTTAGTTGCCCTTTTCTATAGCTTAAAAAAACTGTTTGAACTATGTGTACACTTGTTTCATTCTCACTGAATGAAATAAGCAATGCATTTTTAGTCTACCAAGTCTTCCTGCATATCTTCATTTCTCATGAATCAAATTCAAGATAAAGTCATTATTCTCTTTCCATTTCACCTGCAATAATTTCTTGTTTTTAATAATTTCTTAATAATTTCTTTTCTTTTTTTTCTGCCCAAGATGGCGATGGTTGTTCTCTGAGCTCTGTTCTCTTCGCGATGGGCTCCAAATGTGAGATCTGGGAAGCCAAATCGTGGCATGGTGATCCGACGGAGTTTTGGAGATGTTAACAGCAGCCGGGCACCGCTTTTAGCAGTGCGGAGGCTCCCTTCTCCTTTGGAAATCCCGCTGGCCTGAAGATCGGCCAAGGCGTGGCGGTGCCATCTGAATTACTGCCGATGCTGCCAGGTGTCTTTTTTGCATTGCGGAGACATTAATAAGTAGGCGGGTGCCATTTTGAGCGGCGTGGAGACCTTGCTGCCGGATGCTCTTCTGCTCCACAGAGACAATGAATCAGCAGGTGGGTGCCATTTTCAGCGGCGTGGAGCCCTGTCGGCCCAAAGATTGACCGAGACGTGGCCTCGCTGCCTGGACTGCTTCTGGGCGCTTTCCTGCACTGCATAGATTTAAACAGCAGGTGGGCACCATTCTTAGTGGCGTGGAGGCCTCCTTCTCCTTTCCTCTCAGAAGGCCCGCTGGCCCGAAGATCGGCCGGGGTGTGGCCTTGCCATTTGGATTGCTGCCGGGCGCTTCTCTGCTGATGACAGTGATTTGATGGTTTGTGAACTTTTCGTGGCATGGCCTTTGTGCTTTGTTTGGCCAGGGGGGCCTGGCTTAAGCCCCCTGGATTGGCTGATGTATACCATTTTGGCATGCAGGACTGCTTTTTAACGCCTGGTTTGTTGGAGCAGGGCAGGATACGAACATTTGTCCCTGCTCCCATGGCTTCCCATTGTTAGTCCGGCATGGTCCCGGGATCAGACCGTGGTGACAGGGCAGTCTGGACTGGTCATCAACCACCCACTGATGTGAGAGATCAGTGGGATGGGTCCTCCCGGTACTCTGGACTCAGTCCACCCTAGGTGGGCTTCCCTCAGCAGCAGTGAGAGGGCGGTTGCGGTTGCTCTACCTGGTTGACTCGGGTGAGAGCCGAGTTGAACTGAGTTGGTGGACTGAGATATATTCTGGACTTAATTAACATCATTATTGTCATCTGGTTATCCATTTGGTTTTATTGCCCTATGCGGTTTTATTATGCTATGGCCCAGATTCGGTACTCTATCACAGACTTGTATGCTCTCAGGGGGGTTCCTGCCTCCTGGATATGACCTGTCATCATGTCCCTTACTTCCCTTAAGGACGGGCCCAATTGTTGGGACCCCAAGAGGTGGTTGGGCTTAGATAGGGTGGAAATGTATTAAGAGGCCCCTGGTATGTTTTTAGCTGGGTATTTTAAAGGGTTAGGGAGGGGGGAAGGGTAGGGAGGGGAGGAAATTGGGGTGTGTTTCATAAACCGGCTGTCAGTCTGGGCCTATAACAGTTCCCGGTGAGATGGGGAAGGGGGCATGGGCGGTTGGTCCCGCTTGGACCAGGGTGCGTTTGCAAATCCCCACGACGATTGGGAATGGCAGCAGGCGGTTACACGGAGGGCTGTATCAACATCTGGGATCGTGCCCCCGCTGTCTTCGAGTGGTGGCATGCTCCGACCCTCTGGTTGGTACCCTTTTATCTGGGGGTGAGGGGGATCAGGACCCTGAGCTCAGGCTTGTGTATTTTAATGCCAGATCCATTGTGAACAAGGCTCCCCTTGTCCGGGATTTGATCGAGGAGGAACACACGGATCTGGCATGCATCACAGAGACCTGGTTGGGCCCAGAGGGCAGTGTCCCTCTGATTGAGTTGTTCCCTCTGGGGTTCCGTGTGCTGCACCGGCCGTGGGCTCAGGGTAGGGGCGGTGGGTGGTGGTGGTTATAAGGGAGACCTTATGTCCACGGGAGACCACTATTGTACAGATAGGCATGAGTGAGTCCGTCCTCCTGAGATGTGGCCCTCAGGCTCAGTTGGGCCTGTTGCTAACATACCTGGTGCCCAGCTGTGTGGCAATGGCCCTGCCTGAGCTGCTCGACACCCTCTCAGGGTTGACGGTGGAGTTTCCCAGACTCATTGTTCTGGGCGACTTTAACCTGCCTTCCCTGGGAGGGTCATCAGAGTTAGCTCGAGAGTTCATGGCCTCCATGACAGCCATGGACCTGACCCAAGTAATTCAGGGTCCGACACATGGGGGGGTCACATTCTCGACCTGTATTTTTATCTGGGCAGTGGTTGGATGATCTAGGAGGGGGCTTACCAACTGTTGTCCCCCTGTCATGGCACGATCATTATCTCCTGCGGCTGGTCTTCCACTATGTCACCCCCTGCCGCTGGGCTGCGGAACTGACCAGGTGGTTCTGCCCCAGGTGCCTAATGGACCCAGATCAGTTCCAGATGGCGCTTGGGTCTATACCTATCTCCCTTACTCACAGCTCGGCCGATGCCTTGGTGGGTGCCTGGGAAAGGACTGCCACTGAGGCGCTCGACCGTGTTGTCCCCTTGTGACCCCTAATCCAGTGGAGATCCCGGTGGGCTCCATGGTTTTCTCTGGAGCTCCAGGAGATGAAGTGTCGGAGACGGGGTCTGGAGAGCTGTTGGAGATCCAGCCGGTCTGAACCTGACCAATTGCAATTAAGAACCTTTATAAGGTCTTATCTCGCTGCGATGAGGACGGCGAAGTCTAATTACTTCGCTGCCCTCATCGCGTCCACAGATAATCGCCCGGCTACCCTGTTTTGGGTGACTCACTCCCTCCTTCATCAGGAGGAGAGGGACAAGCCCTTGCAGGGGCGGGCTGAGGAGTTTAGTCATCATCTGGCGGATAAAATCGCTCAGATTCAGGCCGGCTTGGACTCTGACTGGACAGAGTCTGATGTGGAAGAATCAAGTGGTCTTGAGAGTGTTACCTGGACTGAGTTTGATCCTGTGACCCCTGATGAGGTAGACAGGATCATGAGGAGACTGAGCTCTACCACCTGTTTATTGGACCCATGCCCCTCCTGGTTGGTTTATGCAGCCCGGGAGGAGACACAAGGCTGGTTCCAGGCAGTAATAGCTGCTTCTTTGACAGAGGGTGTTTCCCTGCCACCTTGAAAGAGGCGGTGGTGAGGCCCCTCCTCAAGAAGCCTGCTCTGGACCCGGCGATTTTGAATAACTATCGTCCTGTCTCCAACCTTCGCTTCTTAGCGAAGGTTGTCGAGAGTGTGGTGGCGCATCAGCTCCTTCTGTTCCTGGAGGAAACTGATTATCTTGACCCGTACCAATCAGGTTTCAGGCCTGGGTGCAGCACAGAGATGGCATTGGTCACGCTGGTGAATGATCTCTGGCGGACTCGAGACAGGGGTTGTTCCTCTGTCCTAGTCCTATTAGATCTCTCAGCGGCATTGATACCATTGACCATGGTATCCTACTGCGGAGTCTCAGGGGGTTGGGAGTGGGGGGCACTGTTTTACAGTGGTTCTCCTCCTACCTCCTGGGCCGCTCACAGTCGGTGTTGATGGGAGGGCAGAAGTCCGCCCCGAGATCTCTCATTTCCTCAGGAGTCGGTCCTCTCTCCCCTCCTGTTCACCATCTACATGAAGCTGCTGGTTGAGCTCATTCATGGTTTCGGGGTGGGGTATCACCAGTACGCTGATGATACCCAACTTTTTCTTTCCACCCCAACCCAACCCAGTGATGCCCTCACCGTGATGTCCCGTTGCCTGGAGGCGGTGTGGGTTTGGATGGGGAGAAACAGGCTTCATCTCAATCCTGCCAAGACTGAGTGGCTATGCATACCAGCATCTTGGACTGACCAGCTTTTTCCATCATTAACGATGGGGGGTGAGATGTTACCTCCCGTAGATAGGGCTCACAACTTGGGCATCCTCCTGGATTCACAGCTCAGTTTTGAAGATCATATAGGAGCCGTGACCAGGGGGGCTTTTGCCCAGGTTCGCCTGGTGCGCCAGTTGTGGCCCTATCTGGACCGAGATGCCCTATGCACAGTCACTCATGCGCTCATGACCTCCCAGTTAGACTACTGCAATGCTCTCTACATGGGGCTGCCCTTGAGGACCACTCGGTGGCTTCAACTGATGCAGAATGCAGCCGCACGAGTTGTTATGGGAGCTACCCGATACTCCCGTGTAACACCTCTTCTCTGCAAGCTGCATTGGCTTCCAGTTGCCCTCCAGGTGAGATTCAAGGTGCTGGTGATGACCTATAAAGCCCTAAATGGCTTGGGTCTGGACTATCTAAGGGAACACCTGCTGCCAGCATCAACCTCCCATTGTCCTGTGCGCTCCCTCTGGGAGGGCCTTCTCAGGGTACCGCCAGTTAAGGAATGCCGGTGGGTTATTCCCAGGGGGAGGGCGTTCTCTGTGGCTGCGCCAGCCCTATGGAACCAAGTACCCACGGAACTTAGGATGGCCCCTGACCTTCGTTTATTTTGCTGGGACCTGAAAACCTAGCTCTTCGAGCTGTCTGGCCCAGACTGAGGGGTTTTTAATTTTTAATTGGATTTTAGATTTTAATTTTTAGGGCTTAAATTTAATTAATTGTTTTAACTGATTTTAATTTTTGTATTTTATGTTTTAATTGCCTTGTAAACTGCCCTGAGTCCTACGGGAATAGGGCGGTATATAAACTCAATTAATAAATAAATAAATGTGGAGACCAACAGTAATTCAATAAGTCTATACATTTTTTAAAAGAAGTAATTGCAGTATTCACCTTGATATTGTTTCTAAATGAAAAACAGTATGTGGTATCTGTAGAGTTAATCTATAATTGCTTAAAAAGTAAAGATGATAGCTGGTCTCCAAATTAAAAATCACACTCTATTTTAAGCTTCAAAGTAAGATTACTGGAAGAATAATTAGCCATTGTTACAGAGTTCTTAAAAAGAAAGAAAAGCTGTCAAAGACCCATGCTACTAGTGATAGCAATATGATTAATTATACGCTCTCTTCAAGTAATTTCAGTCTGATCAATCAGTCATCCTTCCACTGTGGCATACTAGAATAAAGTAAACATGATTTAATGAAGAGTTATAGCAAACATAGAGTTTGAGAATAAATGGTTAGTACTCTGTTGAAAGGGGAGTGTAGTACTGAACTCCAAGTGTAACCATAATACTTTATTTAGCACTTGATTAAATACCATCTGGTATCTCATCTCAATATATGGATGGATGGATACAAATTGTTCAAAAGAATCAGATCTACAAAAAGAGGAGGTGGAGTTGCACTATATGTAAGAGAACACTACACATCTACAGAAAGGCACATGATCAAAGATAAAACCCTTCCAGAATGTATATGGGTCAATATAAAAGAGAAAAAAGTGACATTGCCATAGGTGTATATTACACCCAACCAATCAGAAGAAATAGATGAACTCTTTGCCAACCAGTTAACAAAGGTATGTAGGATGCATACCACAGTAGTAATGGGAGACTTTAACTATCCAGATATCAACTGGGAGACAAACTCTGCAGCAAGTAGGAGGTCAAACAGATTTCTAACCAACTTAGCTGACAACTTTGTCAGCCAAAAAGTAGAGGAAGGAACTAGAAGTAAAGCTATAGTGGACCTAATTATTACTAATAGAGAAGAAGTGATAGAAGGAGTTAAAAATGACAGAACCTTGGATAAAAGTGACCATGTCATACTGGACAAGTATAAAAAATGGAAAGAGGGACACATAACTAGGGCTGATTATCAGCAGACAGCTAGAACATGCAAAGATGAAGTCAGGAAAGCAAAGGCTCAGAATAAACAAAGACTTGCAAAAGAAGTCAAGGACAATTAAAAAAAAGGTTTCTTTCAATATATTAACAAGAAAAAAGTCAAGGAAACAGTAGGACCACTAAAGAGAGAAGATGGCAAGGAAATAATAGGCAGTAAGGAAAAAGCAGAGCTACTTAACACATTCTTTGCATCAGTCTTCACACAAAAAGAAACTATAGCCCAACATACCAAAAAAATACTGTAAAAGATAAATAAATAAAAATAAAAATAAGCAAGAAAATGGTAAGAGAACATCTATCTGACCTTGATGAATATAAATCACCAGGACCTGACAGATTATTTCCTAGAGTTCTGAAGGAGCTGGCAGATATTATCTCAGGACCATTGTATCATATCTTTCAATAATCCTGGAACACTGGAAAAGTACCTGAGGATTGGAAAAAAAAAGCTGATGTGGTACCCATCTTCAAGAAAGGGAGGAAAAACAGACCCAGGAAACTACAGACTAATCAGTCTAACATCAATATCAGGAAAGATCTTGGGCAAGTTAATCAAAAAACAGGTCTGCAAACAACTACAAGCAAACAAAGTTACAACTGGTAGCCAGCATGGGTTTGTTAAAAACAGATCATGCCAAACCAATCTTAGTTCATTATTGGATAAAGTGATTAAACTACCAGTTGTAGACCAGTGAAATGCTGTAGACATAGTATACTTAGATTTCAGTAAGGCATTTGATAAAGTAGACCATAAAATAATTCTTGGTTAACTAGAAAAATGTGGAATGGACAACATCACCATCAGATGGATTTGTAGCTGGCTGACAAACCATACTCAGCAAGTAGTCTTCAATGATATTACATCGACATGGAGAGAAGTAAGCAGTGGGATACACAAGGCTCTGTCTTAAGCAATATATTTTCATAAATGACTTAGATGAGGGAATAGAAGGGGAACTCATCAAATTTGTAGATGAAACTAAACTGGCAGGAATAGCCAACACTCCAGGAGACAAACTCAGGATCCAAAAAAAAACATTGACAGATTTGAACAATGGGCCCTATCAAACAAAAAGAGTTTCAATGTGGAGAAAAGCAAAGTTTTACATTTAGGCAGGAAAAATCAATGGTATAAGTAGAGATTAGGTAAGATCTGGCTCAAAAACAGTGAGAGGGACCTTGGAGTCCTAGTGGATGGTCAGTTGACTATGAGCCAGCACTGTGCAGCAGCAGCCAAAAAAGCTAATACAATCCTGGGTTGTAGAGAGGCCTAACAAAAGCAAAAGCTCACCTTCTGGTCTCCTTGCCATTCTTCAGCTGACAGAATTTATAGCATTCGCGTTCTGCTTGACCCACCCAACTAGGTGGCTTTTGAAAAAGGTGATGCTTCGGGTACCCTTTTGTAAGCCATGTATGGCTTTATACTTTATACCACCAACACCTTGAATTACATTTGGAAACACACCAGTAACCAGTGCAGCTCAGGCAGGTGTGGTTTACATATGCCATATATCTGGCACCATTTACCTCCAAATGCCACATTCTGCACCAACTGGGAGTTTGTAAATGGTCTTGAATGGCAGCCCCATGTAGAACATGTTATAGTAGTCTAATCTGGAGGTTACAAGGCCATGGGTTACAGTGAACAGAACCTCCTAATTCAGGTATGAGTGCAATTGGTGCACAACTTGGATGTGTGCAAAGGCTCTCCTAATCCATGAAGTTTAAAATAAAACTTAGCATCTTATTAATTTAATCACTTATTTATTTTCTTTTAAATCAGTATGTATTATTTTTCATTCAATATTACATCTTTAAATAGAGAGGAAGAGGGATGCAATAAAAAATGCCAATTAGAGCAAAGCAATTCTAAGAATGATTCTGCTCATGGACAGAATATGGAATGGTTGGACTTAAATAGCTCCTAAGTGATTAAAGAGTTGTGTGTTTCTTATAATCTTTCTGGAGAACTGCAGCCTAGTTGTCTTCTTATAGTTAATTTAAACTCCATGGAAGATTTAATGAGAGAATTCTTTCCTCTGGGCTTTTTCAGAGCTGTGCTACTGTCCCTGGTAAGCAAGAAAGATTTGTGCTGTTGAGAGAGTATTGAAGAATTTTTTTTCTTCCTGTGGGAAATTCAGATAAATCATCCATTCTATTTTTCAATCCATAAATTTAGTGGACAAGTTGCAAGTCCATTTGTGCCCAGTCTGGCTTCATTTGCTGGCTTCATTTAAGGCTAGAAAATGTACGAAATGAGAAATCTAGACAGTTATATGCATGATACTGTGAAGATATTTAGATGCTTGATGGACAGCTATCTGTGTTCATAACAATGTGAACAAAAACAACTATAGTGATTTCACTTTCTGTGACTATGTAAAAGTTAAACCTGATGTGAGAAGACAATTCCATACATTCAATTTTCTGAGCTGACCCTGGTTCAGATTCATAATCTACCATTTCACATGCTACAACTATTGCAGTTCAGGGAGCAATTTGTTGTTGAGCAATTCTATTTTTAAAACCCAATATCCATTTTATTTTAGGATCTGTCCAGAATATGAAAAACTTAATCCTTCTTGATTAAATACAAAATGACAGGGCACTCTTTCTTTTCTACCTCCTGCTAAAAATGCCAAACTGCTGAAGAATTTGAGTTGCAATCTGGAATATGTAGAACTAAGATCTATTGTGAGGTTAATCACTGTCATTTGAACACTCTTCATCTTTAAAATGGCAAGGTAAAGAGTCAGGTCCCTGGATTTTTTAATATTCTGGATTTTCTTTTTCTTCCGTTGAATCATATCTGATTCTCAGAGACTTCCTGAATAAGTCCCTACAGTTTCTTGGCAAGGTTTAAGAATACAGAATAACAGAGTTGAAAGGGACCTTGGAAGTCTTCTAATCCAACCCCTTGCTCATGCAGAAGACCCTATGCCTTATACCACAGGTCTGCAACCCGCGGCTCCGGAGCCGCATGCGGCTCTTTTAGCCGTCTCCTGCGGCTCCCAGTCCTCTGCCATGTGCAGTCCAAAAAAAAAAAGTGGGACTAAAAAAGTTCAACCAATCAATTCAAATATGCAGGGTAGGTGCATATCTCGCCTTGGCTCCACTCTTCAGTCAAACCCTGTTCTGCACATTCGCGCATGTACACGCATGCGCACACATTTTTTTGCGGCTCCCAGTTTTTCCTTTTGTGAGGGAACCGGTTCTGAGTGGCTCTTTCACTGTTTCAGGTTGCTGACCCCTGCCTTATACCATTCTATGTAAGCTTTACAATTTCTTCTTATAAACCTCCAGTTTGGAGACAAGCTGTTCCACTGATTAATTGTCCTCACTGTCACAAAAAATCTCCTCAATTCTACATTGGATCTCTCTTTGATAAGCTTTTTTACTTCTGGTCTTGCCCTCAGGTGCTTTGAAAAATAGGTTGACCTTCTTCTCTGTGACAGACCCCCAAATATTGTAAGACTACTATCATGCATCCCTTGTCCTTTTTTTATTACATTAGATATTCCCAATTACTGCATTCATTGTACAGTTTAGCCTCCAGTTCTCTAATCATATTTGTTGCTCTTTTCTGCACACTTTCTAAACAGTTCAACATTTATTTTTGTTTCATGATGACCACAATTGGATGCAGTATTCGAAATGAGCTCTTACTAGGGTAGTATAAAGAGTACTAACACTTCACATGATCTTGATTTTATCCCTCCATTGATTGGCTTTTTGACAGCTGCAGCACACTGCTGGTTGATATTTAAGTGATTGTTGACTAGGATTTCCAGATCCCTCTCACATTTACTGCTGTTGACCCAGATGCCACCTATTCTATACCCATGCCTTCTTGATGGCTTTTCTTGCCTATGTGTAAAAACTTACTATTTTCACCACTGAATCGCATTTTTTTGGATAGGGCCCAGTGTTCCAAGTCTGGCAAGGTTCTTCTGGAATAGTGTTGGCTGTTCTTCCCAGCTTTATAAACAGAGAGCAAACTCCACTCCCTTCTAGCACTGATGATGTTATCTAGTTGGGTAATGAAAATAAATAAATAAACAAGCTCAGAGAACAACCAGGACTCCACAACTCAGGGTGTCCCAGTTTGTAGCCTTAACTACTACACCAAATTGGCTCTCTAATACTCTTTTCATAAGCCAGCAAAAATAGATTGTTGCTGAATGTATAGGAAACAGTCTTAATTTGGGGGCCAATTACTTTTCTACCTAGATTCTAGCCTATGATTTCCTATCTTGACTGGCAATGGTTTTCTAACATCTTAGGCAGAGTTTTAAGAATACACTGTGGGCAATTCTGTAACTATTCCAGAAGTTGGAAGCAAGAAGGCTCCTTCATGCCATGGATTTGTTTAATCCTTTCAAAATACCCAACAGTCCTAATGTTTTCAACAGAATATTTACTGACAAGAAAGCACTTCACACTATGTTACCAATGTAATCATGCAAAAGCATACTGACAAGATGTGGCACAAGTCATTTTGTGTTTCACTGTGCCTGATTTGAAAGTTTGGAGTGAACAGCCCTCCTCCTTGTCATACACTTATAACTCATGGATCATATTTATAAAAAAAACCCAAAAATTTATTCAGATCTAAAATCAAATTCATATTTTTTTAAAAAAAATAATTGATATTCCCAGTTCGTTAGAAAACACTTTCTGGATAGACATTTTGGAAGTAGAAGATAATTCCATGCATCCAGGGAAAAGGAGACTGCACTACAGTAGTGCTGAGAACAAAAATAAAATAAAATAAAAGTTTTAAAAGAAAACCTTTTGGTTCTGAATGAAAATTTTAGTAGGCAATATATTCCCTGCCACATCTATATACAATTTATAGAAAAAAATCTATCTTGTTTGAAATTATTTACATAATTTATTAAAGAAACAATGGTGATAAACAATGGTGCAAAAAATTACATTATAAGCCAAAAAAGATTATATTTGTTACATGTTTTGTGCCAGCCATGGCAGTTCCCCAAATAGGTCATCAGATGGAGCAAAGAGGCTTCTTTGCTCCCCTGCAGCAGCCCCATTGGCGAGAGAGTTTTATGGCTAGGGAGGGGCCGAGACCCCCCATAAATACCTCTGCCCAGGGGCTGCTTCTTTGTTCTAGTTCTGCTTCTCTTTCTATCTTCTCTCTTGCATGCATTCTCTACCATACAAGCATGGATGCTTCCATGCCATATAGCTCTTTTTATATAACCTGTCGATGAATAAAGCTTCATAATGACTGCATCTCTGCATTCTGCCTATTTCACTTGGAAGCACCTTAACGTTCCATCGATCTCTTGTGAAAGCTGATTCACAAGTTGGTAGCAGAGAGGATGGTTAAAGGGAACGCTTCCAAGCCTGCAGCTAATGCCTAGATTTGAAACTGAAATGGATGGCCGGAAATCCCAGATTGTGACCAGGAGTCTTCAATCAAGATTAACAGCTCTAGCCCCTGAAGCAAGCTCCGCTCCAGGTTTGAGCACAGATGGCTTCCTTCTGCACGCCACAGAGGGAAGCTTGGAAGTTTTACAGTCCACCCAAGACTGTCAAGATGCAGCAGAAGTGCTCCGGGCCCAACGCAAGCAACGCGTGGATCAAATGTCTACACCGGAATGCAAGGAAATGCTTCTAAAACTCCTTGAAGTACAGGAGACCCCACAAGCCTCTTCATGAAGGACATCAGTGCAGAAGGACTGTGGATGCTGGGTAAGCCCCCCCTCAGCCACTACGAGGCTCCTCAATATGGTGCCTGCCACCCTGAGTAACCCCGGGACCCCAGGGCTTTCGGCGCGAAATCCCCTGCCTAACTGTGACCTACAGCTTCCTGGGGCAACAGGAAATAAGATGGCTCCGCCCAGGGAGGCCGCATGGCCCGGCACAGGAAGCAAGATGGCAGCCCCCTGTGCGCCCACATTTTCTAACAGAGAAATGCCTCAATTAAGTCTCGAGGCCCAGCAATCCCTGGCATCCAGCCATAGCAACATGCAAACTCCTGGGCTCTCTCCAGCAGAAACCCTCGTGACCTATGATGGCTATAAGACTGCTCATTACCCCCCAAGGCCCCTGACCCTCTCTCCAGGGCCCCCAGCCTTCCCTTCGCCCCCGCCCAGGCACTCTCCTTACTTGACCTTCGGGGGGGTTGCCCCCCTCCTCCAGCATCGGCTTTAGCCATCCCCAAGGTCTTCAGGGCCAGCGATGGGCTTCTCAAGGCAATCCAGGGCCGGGGGGGCTCCAGGAAAGATTTCCAGAGTTTTTTCAAAACCAAGTGCCGGCCGGCAATCTTGGGTGCTGCCCACCCCCTGATCACATGTTTTCCGGACATGCCCAGTACGGGCTTTTTAACCCAGAAGGGGGGCCATCTGAAAATCAGAGAAATATACCACCAACGCCCACTAGAGGGGTACCTTTACCATTTTTTTCAATGCCAACCTCCCAAATGCTCCAGGAATGGGATAAAACGTTTCTGGCTGCGTCCATGTTGCCTCCCAACTTTGAAAAATTGAAAATTGGGGGTGAGAACTATCACAGTTGGAATAGAAATTTGCAGGTATGTCTATTAAAGGATGGGATTCTTGAAATGGCCCTGAACCCACCACCTTTCCCGTGGAGCTCACGAGAAGAGTGGCTTCATAGACAGACTTTTTCCACTCTGATGGCGTCCATCGATGATAATATGTTCCCTAGCATTCCAGATGGACTCACAGCTTGCGCAGTTTGGCGCTTATTGTACAATTTATTCAACAGCAAGAGCATGGGTTCTCTCACCAGACTCACAACTGAGTTTTACAACACAAGACTCAGGTTTGGGGCCAGCATGGCAGAACATCTTGGAAAATTAAAATCCCTCAGGGCGCAACTAATGTCCAAAAATTACCGAATACCTGAAGAGAACTTGGTCGCAGTTATCGTGGCTTCCCTGGACAAAAGTTGGAACAATTTTATTATTTCCCTGGAAGGGGGCAGGGATGGACCCATGCCTCTGTCCTATCTCGAGGGCAGACTCATTGACGAAGATAGCAGACGTAGACATACGGGAGAATACAACAGAGTCACCAGCCAGCCAGCCAGCACACGACACCGCAACTCAGAGCGGGTTAATGCTCTACTCAAGTGTTTCACCTGTGGCTCTGAGGGGCACCTCAAGAAGGACTGCCCCCATTTTCAACAAGGCCCCAAGCGTGGTCCCAATCAAGGTAGGGGCAAGGGACAAGGAAGGGGCCGTGGCGGGGCCAAAAGTACTAACAATCTTGTGTCTACCTGTGCCCCCACCACAAGAGCTGATAGCTCCACTGACTTATGGTTACTGGACTCTGGAGCTTCTTCTCACATTACCAATATGAGTCAAGGTTTTAAAAGGTTAAAGAAAATTAACTCATCTGTCAAGGTGGCCAACGGTGATAAAGCTTTAATTATTGGAGAGGGCACGGTTTCTGTACCCGGGCTTGGAAAAGTTGAAGGTGTCTTACACGCGCCCTCTATTGCCAACAACCTATTGAGCATTATCAAGTTATGTGACGATGACGGGGTGGAAGTTTTATTTCGCAAAGGGGGAGGTCATGTCACCCGGGACCAGAGGGTCATTGGAAATATAGCCATCATAGATGATTTGCCATATTTCTCCCCCTTAGAAGGGGCCTCACAGACAACCCCAAGGCTGCTTAACGACCGCAAAGGTGAAGCGGTTGCATCCAAGCCCCCACAGCAAGGCAGTGTGGATAAGAAATCCCAACCTCAGCTGTCACCTGAAGCACCGCTCAAGGCAACCAAAGCCAAGAGGGTGTCAGTCGGGAAGCCACTCCACGATAAGTGTGCCCATATTTTGCACCGAAGATTAGGTCATGCAAGCTTCCCTGTGGTTAAAAAGATTTATTTATTTATTTATTTAGTTGCATTTGTATACCGCCCTTTCCCTGAGGACTCAGGGCGGTTTACAGGGAATTAAAAAAAAAAAAACCAACATACAAAAGTTAAAACCATATTAAAAAATATTAAATTAACCCTGTACACAATTTAAAACCCAATTAAAAAATTTCTCCTCAGCCTGGGCCCGAGAGCTCAAAGAGCCAGTTCTTCAGGCCCCGGAGGAATGATCGGAGGTCGGGGGCAGTTCTCAGCTCCACCGGCAGCTGGTTCCAGAGGGCAGGCGCTCCCACTGAGAAGGCCCTATCCCTGGGTGTCACCCGCCGGCAATCTCTCACCGGCGGAACCCTGAGCAGACCCTCCCTGTGGGAGCGCACTGGGCGAAGGGCGTTTGATGCCGGCAGCAGGTGTTCCCTCAAATAACCCGGACCCAGGCCATGTAGGGCTTTATAGGTAATAACCAGCACCTTGAATTTCACCCGGGAGAGTTTGCTGAGGGAGTCCAGCTCAAAGATTGTGAGGTATTCCTGGACTGTGCAATCTGTAAGAAGTCAAAGAGGAAGGCTGCGCCTATTCCAAAAACACCACTGCGTAAGACCCAATTCCCATATCAACTAGTTCATGTTGATTTGGTCGGGCCTTTCACACCATCCCTAGGGAAAAGTCAGTATTTTCTCACTGCAGTTGATGATTTTTCATGGTACGGCCACGTGTATATCCTCACAGAAAAATCTGAAGCCTTTGACGCCATAAAATCACTCTACAACTTTGTAGAGACCCAGTATAAAACCAAGATCGCACAACTGCAGAGCGACCGCGGGGCTGAGTTCATGTCCCGAAAATTCCAGGACTGGGTAAAGCGTAAGGGCATCCGCCATTTTCTTACTGCGCCTTTCACCCCCGCTCAGAATGGTGTGGCAGAGAAAAGAAATGGAGTCCTACAAACTATGATGCGTAGTCTGATTGCAGACGCAGGGGTCGCAGAATCATACTGGGCAGAAGCGGTAAAATACGCCAATTACACCTTAAACCACACTTGGAGCAGTGTTGTGAACCAGACCCCATATTTCCTAGTTCATGGTAGGAAACCAAATCTTGGACATTTACGTGTTTTTGGGTCCTATGCATGGGTTCACATCCCCAAGCAGCTGCGGAAGAAGGGGAGATCTGTCTCCCAGAGACTGAGGTTCTTGGGATACGCTCCTGGCTCCAAGGCCTACCGTTTCCTGGGAGAAGGGGGCAGGATTGTGACTTCCCAATCTGCCTCCTTCGAAGAAGACTCCAATTGGGCCCAGATACACTCCAATGATCTGAGCCCATATATCAACCGTCCCAACAAGGGCACACCGACTACAACATCACCTGAGACGTCCACATACCCTGCCACCGATGAAAGTGTGGAACAAGACGAAGATGTCATCCCACCTGGTTCAGATGGGGAGGATGAGCTGTCCAGTTCCCCAGCAACACCTCAGAAACCCGCGGAAGAAAAAGGCGGTGAGTGGCAGAAGGTAAGGAGGTCAAAGCGGTCCAACAAAGGCATCCCGCCAAAGAGAATTGACATTGGGCACATCGCGTCTGTTAACAGCGTTGTAGTCACCCCAAAATCCTTCTCTGACATCCAGGAGCTACCCATCGAAGAACAGGAGAAATGGCAGCTCACGATGGAGAAGGAAATGCAGAGCTTAAAACAACTCAAGGTCTTCACCCCCCAGCAACCTCCAAAGGAGAGGAAAGTCATTGGCACAAGGTGGGTTTACAAGGCAAAACCACTTGCCAATGGCCTCTACCTGTATAAGGCCCGTTTGGTAGCTCAGGGATTCGCCCAACGCTATATGGAAGACTATGGCGAGACATACTCTCCAACTGTCCGGGCAGAGAGCGTCAAGACCGCCCTCGTGACTGCAGCTGCTCTGGGGGAGGAAGTCTTCCAATTTGACATCCAGACGGCTTACCTCCACGCCAAATTGGACCGGCAGATCTACGTGAAGGCCCCTCCTGGCTACCAGCAAGAAAGGGAAAATACATGGTTACTTCACAAAGGGTTATATGGTCTCAAGCAGTCAGGGAAACTATGGTATGACTGCCTTAGAAAAAGTTTAGAACGAGTTGGTTTCACTGCATCCCGTGCAGATGAATGTGTTTTCACACGCAACTCAAAGGGTACCACAGAAAGGGTGTTAGTTTATGTGGATGACCTACTATATGTAGGACCTGACAAGGAAGGGTGTGATGAATTTGCCAAGGCCCTGGAAGAAAAGTTCACTTTGAAATCTTTGGGGCGGGTTGATAAGTACTTGGGTGTGCATATTTTGGCCACTAAGGGGGGGTTCGCTCTATCTCAAAAAGAAAAGATAGAGGAGTTATTGGCCAAATGCAAAATGGCAGAATCTAATCCCACGCATAGCCCAATGCAAAGCGACTTTTACAACCATACTCACAAGGACGTTCCTGAGTTCACAGATAATACGCTTTACAGATCTGTGATTGGCTCCTTGCTATATATCAGCAATTGGAGCAGGCCTGACATAGCTTTAGCTGTAAATCTATTGTCCAGGCATGTGGAACACCCAAAGGAATTCCACTGGACTGCTGTTAAGAGGGTACTTAGGTACCTCAGGGGCATGACCGATGCCCTCCTTGTGCTGGAACCAGAGAAGGGGGAGACGGCCCAGCTCTCTGCTTACTCAGACGCAGACTGGGCTGGCGACACCAAAAGTAGGCGGAGCACTTCTGGTATTCTCATATTGCTAAATGGCTGCCCAATACATTGGCATGTTAGGCAGCAAAAATTTGTTTCTTGCTCCACGGCCGAGGCTGAATTTGCCAGCCTGTCAGACATGGCCAATGATTTGACTTGGTTCAATGATCTGATAACGAGCATCTGGGCAGCTCCTCCTCTGCCCATCCAAATTCTAGAGGACAACACAGCCGCCATTGCAATCTCGGAGGCTTATGCAGTAGGCTCTAGATCTCGCCACATAGACATACGCTATAAAAATGTCAGACAGCTTGCCAAAGAGGGTTTTATACATGTAGAGCACTGTAATACAGTTGACCAGATAGCTGATCTGTTCACCAAACCTGTTCCCATTGACCGGCACAACCTTCTGTGTAAGCGTTTGTGTTTGGCCTTCTGAATGTTTTTATACATGTCTATGACACCTGCTCGCCCCTCACACACATTCACTGGTCCCTGTCATTGGCTGGCAAGAAGGGGAATTGTTACATGTTTTGTGCCAGCCATGGCAGTTCCCCAAATAGGTCATCAGATGGAGCAAAGAGGCTTCTTTGCTCCCCTGCAGCAGCCCCATTGGCGAGAGAGTTTTATGGCTAGGGAGGGGCCGAGACCCCCCATAAATACCTCTGCCCAGGGGCTGCTTCTTTGTTCTAGTTCTGCTTCTCTTTCTATCTTCTCTCTTGCATTCTCTACCATACAAGCATGGATGCTTCCATGCCATATAGCTCTTTTTATATAACCTGTCGATGAATAAAGCTTCATAATGACTGCATCTCTGCATTCTGCCTATTTCACTTGGAAGCACCTTAACGTTCCATCGATCTCTTGTGAAAGCTGATTCACAATATTGTAGCAGAATGAAATATAAGCACATTAAAAAAGCACCTTGGGCAACAGATGAGCCTCTCTGGGGAAAAAGAAAACATGGCAATTAAACATGGTATGTCATTTTATTCAATCAATGTCTGTTCACTATTCACTAAGCCTGAGTTAGTTCAAAATAGGTTTGTACGAGTTAAGTGTCATTTTAAATATTTAAGATATTATATTTAAGATATAGAGTTGTTAAAGCTGTTAAAATATTATCCCTATGCCTCTACCATAAAACAGCAGAAACATGACAATACATAATATATTAAAGAAATATGTCAGGCATTCCTTCACCATACAAGTCAGCAATGAAGATCTAGGGAAGACCAATACCTTCTGTTACTTAGGATCCAATCTGCAAAGTGTGTGCAAGAGTGAACAAAGCTATTCTAAGGCTGTAAGGACTAGTATATGTGTACATTGCACTTACATCAATACATCAGCAGATGCATATATTGTGTAGTGGATTTTATTTTTTATTTTTATTTTATTTTAATTCCATTTATATCCCGCCCTTCTCCGAAGACTCAGGACAGCTTACAAGCTTAGCAGTAGCCTTCATTCTATGTATATGCCTGCTTATTAGGGCTTTCACACACACACCCAAGCGGCATTATTACAAAGTCAGCTTAATTGCCCCCAACAATCTGGGTCCTCATTTTACCTACCTTGGAAGGATGGAAGGCTGAGTCAACCTTGAGCCTGGTGGGATGCGAACCTGCACTAATTGCAGGCAGCTGGTGTTACTTAAGGAGGCATTAGCCCACTGCTCCACCAAGGCTCTTACCACATGGAAGATGCCAGGCCACAGGGTACAGCATAGCAGCTCTGTGGGTAGGACTGTACTGGGGATTTGGGGTTACCTGAGTCCTTATATATGAGTCCTATGATGAGTCCTATGATGAGTCCTATGATGGAAGGAGTCCTATGATGGAAGGAGATCATTGGAGTCTTCTGCGATTGATGCATTCCAGTCTATCAAAGGTGTATAAAACAATGATACGCCCAATTGCTTTATATGGCACTGAGTGCTCGTTAACCACCAAATGCATTGGGCACTCTTTACATGCCATGGAAAATAAGTCATAATACGTCTTGACTTAAATTGGCAATCAGCTACAGGACTAATTGATTTTGTCCTTGGCTACAGTAAAGAATTATTAGACCCACTTTTCTCTAACTTGGTGTACAATTGTCTTTAAATTCATCAATAAACTGTTTGCAAAAGACAAAAACTCTTTCTTGTGGATTATTTACTAATTTTATTGATAATAATCCCAGATATCTGCTGCACGTGCATTCCCATTGATTGTTTGATATTTGTGGTCATGCAAAGACTTTGTTTTATGTAATTGTTGGAAGAAAAGTCTTCATCATAGTTCCATCCAAGCCGGGGACAAACAACATGGAGGCTGCTTTGGGAAGAGGGTTACAGTTTATTGCAGAAGAAAGCCAGACAGCAAGATGGATCCAGGAAAAAAAGGACTGGGCACATGTGGGTAGTGGGTTTTTATATCCCATGGACTCTATTGTTTGGAGTTATTTCCAGTTCCTGTTTGAGGCTATTTCCTGATCTGAGTCCAGGTGGGCCCCTCAAGGATTCTTGATGGTTGTGGGTATGTCCCAGCCCCTGCTTCCCTGGGGCTAGGGTATGTCTTTGTCTTTCCTAAGCTTCTAGCTCCAACCTTCTTGATGGCTCACATTTGCATGTCTATAACTGGTTTTCTGCTTGGGGGGAAGGAGACCTGAGACTATTAAGAAAACTTGGCATGCTTTCCTGGTTCTTCAATTTCTTTTTAGAAAATATATTTTTCTGTCCTTTTAATATTTCCTTCTCTGGGGAGCTGACTTCCCTAATGATTTATACAATCATATAAATCAAGAAGAATAGAACAGAGCTGGAAGGGACCTTGGAGTTCTTCTAGTCCAGCCCCTTATTCAAGCAGGAGACTCTGTACCATTTCAGATAAGTAGCTGTCCAGTCTCTTCTTAAAAACCTTCAGTGATGAAGGACCCACAACTTCTGAAAGCAAGCTTCTTTCAACATGTAAAAAACAAGGAAAAAGTGAAGGAAATGATTGGTCCATTAGTGGGTGAAAGTGGCAAGAAGGTGACAAGCAACAGGGAGAAAGCAGAACTATTTAACTTGTTTTTTGCATCTGTCTTTACACAAAGGGAAAAAACAGACCAACCTATCAAAAATAGTGCCATAAAAACAGAATAGAAACACAAGTTAAGCTAGGCAAGAAAATGGAAAGTGAGCAACTGTCCAGCCTAGGCGAGTTCAAATCACCAGGACCAGATGGATTACACCCCAAGGTTCTCAAGGAACTGGCAGATATTATCTCAAAACCACTGAACTATATTTTTCAAAGATCCTGGAGCACTGGGGAACTATCAGAGGACTGGAAAAGAGCTGATGTAGTTCCCATCTTCAAAAAAGGGAAAAAAAATAGATCCAGGAAACTACAGACCTATCAGCCTGACCTCAATACCTGCGAAGATTCTGGAAAAGATAATCAAACAACGAATCAGAGAGCACCTAGAGACAAACAAAGTCATTACTAAAAGCCAACATGGGTTTGTCAAAAACAGATCATGCTAGACAAATCTTATTGCATTCTTTGACCAAGTGACAAAATTAGTGGATCAGAGGAATGCTGTGGATGTAATTTACTTGGACTTCAGTAAGGCATTTGATAAAGTAGATCACAACCTTCTACTTGATAAGATAGAAAAATGTGGGTTAGACAGCATCACCACCAGATGGATTCGTAGCTGGCTGACCGGCCATACTCAGCGTATGGTTCTCAATGGAACTGCATCTACATGGAGGAAAGTGGAGTGCCCCAAAGCTATGTTCTGGACCCAGTGCTCTTCAACGTTTTCATTAACGATTTGGACGAGGGAATAGATGGGGAACTCATAAAATTTGCAGATGACACCAAGCTGGACAGGAATAGCCAACATTCCAGAAGAAAGGCTTAAGATACAGGAGGATCTGGACAGACTTGAACACTGGGTGCTATCTAAAAAAATGAAGTTCAATGGTGAAAAAAGTAAGGTTCTAAATTTAGGCAAGAAAAACCAAATGTACAAGTATAGTATGGGGGTACCTTGCTCAATATTAGTAACTGTGAGAGGATTCTCGGAGTCCTAGTGAACAATCACTTAAATATGAGCCAGCAGTGTACTACAGCTGCCAAAAAAGCCAATACAGTGCTAGGCTCCATTAGCAGAGGGATAGAATCAAGATCATGTGAAGTATTAATAGCACTTTACAATGCCTTAGTAAGGCCACACTTGGAATACTGCATCCAATTTTGGTCACCACGATGTAAAAAACATGTTGAGACTCTAGAAAGAGTACACAGAAGAGCAACAAAGATGATTAGGGGACTGGAGGCTAAAACATGTAAGGAATGGCTGTTGGAATTGGATATGTATAGTTTAATGAAGGACGAGGGGAAGACATGATAGCAGTGTTCCAATATCTCAGGGGCTGCCACAAAGAAGAGGGAGTCAAGCTATTCTCCAAAGTATTTGAAGGCAGGACAAGAAGCAACGGATGGAAACTAATCAAGAGAAGAAACCTAGAACTAAGGAGAAATTTTCTGACAGTTAGAGCAATTAACCAGTGGAACAACCTGCCTCCAGAAGCTGTGAATGCTCCAACACTGGACGTTTTTAAGAAGAGACTGGACAGCCATTTGTCTGAAATGGCATAGGGTTTCCTGCCTGAGCAGGGGGTTGGAATAGATGACCTCCAAGGTCCATTCTAACTTCTTCTTCTTCTTCTTCTTCTTCTTCTTCTTCTTCTTCTTATTATTATTATTATTATTATTATTATTATTATTATTATTATTATTATCTATAGCTTCTTAAATAGAAATACAATATAACAGCAGGTGAGCTGTAATGATCAAGGTGCTCTTTTTTCCTCCATAACAATGTTATTGATAGTTTCAAAGTAAACTGTTTCAGTACTGCAAAATGCAGTATGACTACCACATATGCTGTTGTGTATGGTTTTGGGTTACAACATAGCAACAGTGTTACTTATACCACCAGGTGGCGCTGTACTGGGACTGATGCAGATTGGGCTATTTTTTCGGCAGGAATACCAGGTTCAAATGGATTGGCCAGGTGGATACCTGGCCAGGTAAGGACTCAGGTAACCCCAAATCCCCAGTACAGTCCTACCCACAGAGCTGCTATGCTGTACCCTGTGGCCTGGCATCTTCCATGTGGTAAGAGCCTTGGTGGAGCAGTGGGCTAATGCCTCCTTAAGTAACACCAGCTGCCTGCAATTAGTGCAGGTTCGCATCCCACCAGGCTCAAGGTTGACTCAGCCTTCCATCCTTCCAAGGTAGGTAAAATGAGGACCCAGATTGTTGGGGGCAATTAAGCTGACTTTGTAATAATGCCGCTTGGGGGTGTGTGTGAAAGCCCTAATAAGCAGGCATATACATAGAATGAAGGCTACTGCTAAGCTTGTAAGCTGTCCTGAGTCTTCGGAGAAGGGCGGGATATAAATGGAATTAAAATAAAATAAAAATAAAAAATAAAATCCACTACACAATATATGCATCTGCTGATGTATTGATGTAAGTGCAATGTACACATATACTAGTCCTTACAGCCTTAGAATAGGACCTAGCACTGTATAATTAGCCATTGTACTAGCTTGCATCTGGAAGCATGAGCTAGTTCTGGGGTTTCCACAATAACAGCTGAAATGTGCAATGAAGAACTGTAGCTCATAGCTCTTATTCCCACCATTCTGTGGTACAACAATATCCATCTGCTGACATTAGAATTAGCTATGCTGAAGGTATCCATAAAACCCCAAAATATGATAAGCAACTTTCAGCAGTCTGGCTGACAATATTTTAACAATGATTTGCTCATGGTCATGAAATTCAAATGTAGGTGCTCAAAATCATTTCACTCTAATAACCATTCTGATAGTTTGCCAAGATCTTGTCAACCTTTTTAAAATGTGATAAACTGCTATGTAATGATCAAAAAATAATGGTTACTAACCATTGTCAGATCTGTTTCTTTCAAAATAGAGGAAAGCAACTTTTACATATAAAAAGCCTGTAAATGTTTTGAGATGTGTATGTTTATATCCTTAGACTGTAGTCTGAATTCATAATATGGATAAGCACCTTTAATCCTTGAGGGCTTCTGTACTCCTTGGGCTACATTTATGTGGCCTTAAGCTTAATTTCAGAATATGTTGAGTATGATCAATACAGAGAACTATATGAGCAATCTGACAATTAGTTACATTGGGGGAAGGAAATGAAAAAAAGAGATAAGATGCTAGAAAAGAGGTTTTTAAAAAGAGAGTGACAGAAAAACAAATGAGTGGGCTATCCAGCCAATATAAGTCAGTAGCTTCTATTCAAGTTCTTCAATAAATTTATATTGGTAATGGTTTTCAAAGCCCTACATGGCATGGGTCCGGAGTACCTCGGGGATCACCTGCTGCCGGCGTCAACTTCCCTCTGCCCTGTGCGTTCCCACAGAGAGGGCCTCCTCAGGGTGCCACCGGTCAGAGAATGTTGGCTGGTGGCCCCCAGGGGGAGGGCCTTCTCTGTGGGTGCCCCGGCTTTATGGAATCAGCTGCCGGTTGAGCTCCGGATGGCACCTGACCTTCGCTCCTTCCGACGCGGTCTGAAGACCTATCTATTTGAACAAGCCGGCCTGGCCTGATGGGGGATGTGTTGGGGTTTTTATTGTGGATTTTTTATTACCATCTATTGTTTTAGCTCGGGCTCCTATTTAATTCTTTTTTAATTTTTGTATTCTGTATTTTTATATGTGCCCTGTTGACCGCCCTGAATCCTTCGGGAGAAGGGCGGTATACAAATATAATAAATAAATAAATAAATAAATAAATAAATAAATAAATAAATAAATAAATAAATAAATATCCCTACCTTTGCTTCAGGAACTTTAGAATATCAAATGAATTATTTACAGAAATTAAAAGCAAGATCAGGTGTTATCTTATTGCAGCAGCATTAAAATGAATAAAAATGAACTTATTTCAATGCATTAGGAACAAAGGGACTACATCCAAATAGATGACTATGATGTGCTACAAATTGTTTCAATTTTGCACACTTTAATCATAGGCTATTAACAAATGCAGCTGTGTAGACTTCCTTAAATAATTCTATGATATAGCCCAGAAATTTGGATGACTATCAAAAATGTTATAGCATCTGTTGTTCAGGCAACTGATTTTCCTTTTGAAAAAACTATGCATGTTCTCCTGGAAAGATTTGCAAAGGCAAAATGATTTCACTCTAGTTATAACCCTTCTCTCCAAACTGAATCTATGCCACTCTTTTGCAGCAGTGCCAGTAATTGGACCAAAGCCTGCAAGCCACAAAGAAATAGGATGTTAATGACCTGATTATTTCTATAAGGTCAGCCAGCAGCACTGTGTTAAACACTCATTTAAGAAGTGCCATTCCCAACAGATAAAATGAGAGGCCTTGATTTCCCCAAAGTTGTGCCATAATAATTCTCATTTATGATTCTGATAGGGCTGCCAGTTAACTTGAGATAATTTTTCAACACACACACACACACACTTTTTTTTCTTTCAGAGTTCTCTCTTCCTGTTTCAATTAAGAGCTAAAAAAATCTTCAAATAAAGGTTAGAAAGGTCCAAAGAAAAGAAACCATAATTACATTTAATTAGTTTGATGAGTAATGCTACTCCAGATTAATGGAGCAGCTGAAAGTTCAGCTCATTCAATCTGTTCCAATTTGTGTAGCACTTATTTGCTCACTGGTTTGATACCACAGGGACCTGACCTTTTTCATCTGGGTCTTTGTGGAAATTCCCTAGATCTTCCTTATCTAGATCCCTTACAAATTCAAAATAAGAAAGGGCAATTTTAATGAAAACATTATTAAGAATTCACCAGGAATTATAGGAGCTAGGCTACAATTAAATAAATAAATTGAAAGGCATTCATGGCTTCAATAAAGCTCAGCTTGCCAAACCTCAACTGTGATGAGTTAGGGAATATTGTTTGAACTATACTTAGCATACTTATTAACACTACTGACAGGTTTTCCTTCTCACATTAGATAGGAGCACCTATGTGACCCTGGCTGATATTTAAAAAGCTAAGCAGGTTCAAATCTAATTAGTACTTGGTTAAGAAATCACTAGGAAATAGGAATTGGAGTCAAGATGGAGGAGCTGAAAAAAATTCAGAAGAAATGATATACCACCTCAATTTTATATTTAAGAAAATTTCATGAGCATAGTTATAAAGCCCACATACAGATTTATAAGCATATCCCTGTAAGCCAGCTGAAGTGATTGACTTGGATGGCCAAATTTATTTAAAAAGTTATTAAACAAACGAACAAACAAACATTAGTTCACTGCAGCAAAAACCCTAAAGAATCTTGTGAGCACCTCAAAGGGAAGTCAGCCATTTGATGACCAAAGTCATCTGTTCATTTCATATGACAGAGAGTTGCAGCAGATAGGGTAGAGGTACTAAGGGAATAAGAGCATCTGAGGCACACAAATAGAGCCAGAATGGAGATTGAAAGACAATCTCTTTTTTTAAAAAAAATATATATTTTAAGATTATTTTATATCTTAAAAACCTGAACTATCCATTTCCTTCTGTATAAAAATAACAGAAAACTATGGTTAAAGTATAATATTTATGCTTTCATGGATTATAGGCCAGTTCATCAGATGCATGGAATACTGGCCTAGCAAAATAAAACTAACAGGGCTTGCAGGAGTGGCAAAAAAAAAAGAATAAATAGTGAGATCAAAGGGAAAGAAAATGCAGAAGATACAAACAGGGCTAATTAATCGGTAACAGTGTTTATTCACTTGCGAGCTAAGTAAAACATGTAGAATGATAACATTCTTTTATTTTGCCTTTATTTATCCCTAGAACTGAATCTGTTGATGAAGAATGCTTATTGTATTGAAATAAAATGGAATTATAACACAAAAATAACTATCCCAAGGTCAAAGTTTCCTCACTTTAAAATACTATTTCAAATATGAGATTTTACCTGCTTCCCTACTTCTAAAAACTATAACTGCTAGTTTTTAACAGAAGAATTTGAAAATAATCAAATAAACTCTGTCATATTAATTTTTAATTTTTTTTATTTTAATTCCATTTATATCCCGCCCTTCTCCGAAGACTCAGGGCAGCTTACAAGCTTAGCAGTAGCCTTCATTCTATGTATATGCCTGCTTATTAGGGCTTTCATACACCCCCCAAGCGGCATTATTACAAAGTCAGCTTAATTGCCCCCAACAATCTGGGTCCTCATTTTACCTACCTCGGAAGGATGGAAGGCTGAGTCAACCTTGAGCCTGGTGGGATGTGAACCTGCACTAATTGCAGGCAGCTGGTGTTACTTAAGGAGGCATTAGCCCACTGCTCCACCAAGACATTATTAGGTTCAAAGTAGATAGCATTAATATCTGTCTTAGAAATTAGAAACAAAAACGTGATGGCAGAAAAAGACCCAGTGATCCATTCAGTCTGCCCTTTGTGTTTTTTGCTTGTTTTTTTGTTTGTTTTCTATTTATTTATTATTAATATTTTAGTTAGTTATTTTTGTCAAATGATAAGCATGTTACTGTTTAGGATAAACACATGTTACTGTTGATTGACCCACTACTTCCACTGGAAGTTGGTTCCAAGCTTCCACTACTCTTTCTGTGAAATAATACTTTCTAACATTACTTTTGAACTTGCCTCCTGTCAGTTTGAGGTTATGTCTCTGTGTTCTTGATGTTTGCTTAATATTGAAAACGCTGCCTTCTAGAACCTTATTCACACCCTTAATATATTTAAAAGTTTTAATCATGTCCCTCCTTTCCCTCCTGCCCTCCAGGCTGTACATATTCAGTTTCTCCAATCTCTCCTAATATGTTTTGTCCCTCATACCTTGCACTATGTTTGATGGTCATCTCTGGACTTACTCAGTCAATGAGAAAATCAATGAGAAGCCAAAAGGAAGTTGAAAGTCATAGTCATCTGTCCTCACTTACAGGTAGTCTTCCACTTATGGCCATCCATTTAGGCCATAAGTCAAAGCACTGCTTTAATGACAGCAGTGCTTAAAAAAAGGGAATTACAGCCATTACTTGCACTCATAACTATTTCAGAATTCCCATGATCATATGATCAAAATCTAGGCACTTGGTAATCTGTAACCATTTATGATGGTTAAACTGCTCCAGAATTACATGATTGCCATTTGTGACCTTTCCAGCTGATTTCTGACAAGCAAAGTCAATGGAAAAAGCCACATTTGCTTAATGAATGTGGGATTCACTTAATGACTGCAGTAATTCACTTAACATCCATGGCAAAGAAAGGTCATAAAACCAAACATGACTTTCTTAATAACTGTTTCACTTAGTGATGGTTAGGATCCATTTGTAGCTGTAAGTTAAAGACTGCCTGTAATGACTCAGTCTTTCTTGATGACAGCAATTGGGAAAGCCAAAACTCTTATCACTAAGTGAAATGGTCATGTAACATTATGACTGTGTCATTTAGCAACACCAGTTCTGGTCCTAATTTCCCTCATAAACTGAACACCTTTAGATTTTCTCTATGATAGGTAAAGGTAAAGGTTCCCCCGCACATGCGTGCTAGTCGTTTCCGACTCTAGGGGCCGGTGCTCATCTCCGTTTCAAAGCCGAAGAGCCAGCGCTTGTCCAAGGATGTCTCCGTGGTCATGTGGCCGGCATGACTAGACGCCAAAGGCGCACGGAACGCTGTTACCTTCCCACTGTAGTGGTCCCTATTTTTCTACTTGCATTTTTACGTGCTTTTGAACTGCTAGGTTGGCAGAAGCTGGGACGAGTAACAGGCGCTCACTCTGTTACGCGGCACTCGGGATTCGACCCACCAAACTGCCGACCTTCTGATCAACAAGCTCAGCGTCCTAACCCACTGAGCCACCGCGTCCCTTTCTCTATGATAACCAGTTCTAAAAAAGGTCCTTCGAATCTTTCACCAATTCACCCATCAGCACTGTAATCAAGTCCATCTACCTTCTTGCTGATCATTCTCTTCTTCTTCTTTCTACTTTCCTCAGCATCACAACTGGTTAAAAAAAACCGAAAATTTTGCTATTATGAGACATTTCTCACATAAACATACCACTATAAAGGAAACATTGGAACACAAACAGTGGGTTTTCCTTTGTACCCTAAGAAACAATAGCTAAAGGAAAGGAAACAATTGATTGCTACACTATGATTCAATCACAGAATAATCTGATGGTATCTTAATATGCACAAGATTTCCTCTCATGTTACTCATATCTTCATATCTTCAAATGAATTATTGTTTAGTCATACATCTCATTTAAGCTATAATATTGTAATGAAATACAATCATTTTGTAGGATTCTTTGTTATGGGCTATCACATGATTAAATGCCACACCTTTGTAATATTTAGCCTCCTTCAGCATGCATTATTGAAAATGTTTAAGCTTCCAGGGTCTGAAAAAGGCTGAGCAACTAAAGTTTATTCTTTTTGTTTATTTGTTTGTTTATCAATCGTATTTGTATAGTCACCCAACTTACATGAAAGTGACTCCGGGCAACATGCAATAATTAATAAAATAAATAAATAAATACACAAAAATAGTCTTAATTAAAAACTAAGTATAAAAAGGCACATAAAAAGGAATTATAGCTATCCCATCTATTGCTTTACCTGTATACTGAAAGATATTTGTTCACTATTGGATTTAAATTTCAGAAGAAGGTTATGCAAAGGCAACAAGTAAATCTTCAGAACTTTTTCTAAGGCTTAAGACTGCAAGAGCAATCCAGGCATACCTCTGATATCCACCCATTCTAAAGATATGAGGCCATTTTGTGAAATTGTGATTCCATTGCCTTATATTAATTATCTAGTTAATTTAAACATCTTTTTATCCAGTAATATAAATAAGTGAGAAAACACACTTCTTTCTGTAAGATTGATCAGAATAAGAGACCCTGTGTGTTCTAGGCCAAAGCTGTTGGATATATGGGACTCAGATCTTAAAAAAAACCACTGCATGTGGCAAATTGCATCAGGACATTGATGCAAAGGAAGACTGATGACTGCAGTGAATGTGTGTTTGTGGAATGTGAGAGATATTGTATCTGCCTGTGATATTAGCAAATTTCAAAGTTTGAATGGTGATGAAGTAATTTATTTTCTACAAAAGGTGTCCCACTAAGCAATGATATATGGCTTCCTTCTCTTAAAAATCAAACCAGCATTTCATTTGGACCAAATAGATAGTTTTGTGAATCTTTCCCGTGTGTAAAAAAATGTGTTTTGTTTATTTTAGATGATTCCTACAAAAAAAAAGGAAGTGAAAAAGTTCATTGGCTGTACATTTTGCTCCTACAGCCCTCCTTCTCATGTTGTGATTCTGACCAGTTCCTGAAATGAAAAATATTGTCCATGTGCAAGAAGAATACTACACAAAAAGTGGATTTTATAGACAACCAGGACTGTCCTGATGAATATAATAGATTAGTCATGCTGTAAATACCTGACCAGTGTCAGATCTGATGTGTCATAGTGAGACCAGACCAACTTCTCTTTTCCAGAAAAGGTGCTATATATTTAAAATGTTTGAATATATTGATTATCCTAATTAGGATAAGAAAAAAAGATAAATTGATTTTATGTGTATTATTTCTTGTGTGGCATTAGATACCTATTGTATAGGTAGTCCTCGACGTATGGCTATAATTAAGCCCAGAATTATGGTCATAAATCATGGAGGTTCTGAAGCAGGTCACCGTGTGACCATACCCAATTTTATGATCTTTTTTGAGTCAGTCATTAAGTGGATGCCATGATTGTTATGTGAACACAGCAGTCATTAAATAAACTTATTGTATCCAAAGGACATTCTTTGCTGTAAGTTCAGCAAAAAAAAAAGGCATAAACTATGGTCATGGGATCATGGGATCCTGAAAATGGCTGTAAATTGGCCTGCATTTGCAGCCATTTGCAGGGTCCCATGATCACATTACGACAGTTCTCAATTGCTAAACACCCAAAATGCAATCATATGACCATGGAGGGGCAACCATCGGAACTTTGAAACTGATTTATAGATAGGTCTGGGGAGGTCTGTTGTAACTTTGAACAACCCATCTTAAGTTGAGGACTACCTGTATTTAGCTGAAAGAAAGCTTTTTCTATTAATAATTTAATGCTTAAAGTAAAAGTGCAACTTTACTTGAGGAACAAGGTCTATTTAGTGGTTCCATCAGGTTGCCCAGAAAACTAAAAGGATGTGTCCATGGAGTTCCCCTTTAGATTATAGCTGTACTATTCCTAATGGCATCCCAACCAGGCCTAATTCTGCTTATCTTCCAAGTCCGGACAAGGATAGATAGGAAATAGAGAAAGATTTTAAAAGTTACATGGTAAAAGGGCAGCTGATGAGGCCTGCAATAAAATTATCATAGGAAAGCTTTTAGTGTGACACAACAAAAACTTCCTCTTTTGGAGTTGCTTTTTCCCCAACCCTCATTTGTATCAGAATTTAGATCCAAAGAAAATTCATCACAGTATCATTTTGGATTCCCTAGAGCCCACAACAATTGCACTGTGACTGTATATTTGACCAATGAAAAGATTTATCTTCTAGGTTCCTGAATCTCTGCAGTTCGGACAAAAGCCACACTTCTATAGTATACACCATGAAGCTATAAAAGATAACAGAAAATATAAATGTTGTACAGTAAATAAAATGGAGGGTCACATTTACCAAAGAGGTAAATGTTTCATAATCTATAGGGGTTTTTTTTTCTCATATTGATTAGGAAGTATAAAATACCAAACATTTCTAACCCATCTTTTAGTAACAGATTCTGATAAAACAGGTGTTTTAAAATACCCACTTGGATGTCCTGGTTATAATTATGTGCTTCAAAGCACATAGAAGCTCACTGTTGCAATATCAAAGTAAATTAATGAGGCAAAAGAACAAATCTGATCTCAGATGTTCAGGGCAAAAATAAGCAGGTATTATAAAGTATAAAGGAAGACCAGGAATTGCTATTCTGAGAAGCAAAATAGATACTCAAACTGACTCTTTCACAGTTACAATGAAGACCATTTTCTACTTTCTGAATGTGCTTTTCAGACAATACATGTGTGGGAGATGAAAATATAGTCCCCTCCTCATATAACAAGATAAGGCTGGAGCAAACCTGAGATAGGCCCCACAGTAGTGATTTAAAAGAAAGCTTTAACTCAAACTCTATACTATTTCACAGTATGGATGTATTATTTCCAAATCATTAACAAAATAAACCTCTGAATCTTAAAAGTAAGAATTATTGTTTTGTGTTGCAGTTTCTTGTTTTTTCCACTGGGTTTTTCCATGACACTTGGTACATACAAAAAAGGAATACTGTGTTTTTTGAATCAGCATAGATCCAGCCAGTACTTTTTAATTACTGAAAACAAGCCCCAAATACACTTTTCCCTCTATTGGAGCATTTTTTTAAAAAAAGGTATCATAGAAGGCTCCAGGTTCAGTTGCATTACATTTACATGAATGGTATCTATTTCACACTATCTCTTTGTGTTTTGAGTGCAATCGTTTTATGACAAGGGAGGGGCTGGTTTGTTTTTGGTCTGAATTTTTAATCCTTTTCTCCACACTAATTCTTTGTGGGAAACCAAGAAGGAAGTGACCTCCACTTGATTAGTTCACATTCTAGACCACAAACCAACCCACTCTTAATATTCTAATTCCTGGTTGATTTTATAGCTCATAGAAGTAGCACACACCTATTTATGAACACCGTCCCTTATGTGTATCACTATTACAACTATTACTTTATATTTGCAGATGCACAGATTCTGATGTTCTCTGAAAAAGCTGCCACAAAAGCAGATTGGGCAAAATGGGATTGTCTTTTTTGATGTCAATAAGGAACATGTATCATGGTTTCTCTGAGTGATACAGCTGACAACATATATATAATACCAGCATTGGCTAAATCCCAATCTCAGTCTTCCGATTAGGAAGGAATGTATTGTCTACATCAACTTTAAGACTTGTAGATTTCATGCTGGCTGGGGAATTTTGGGTTTTGGAAATCTACAAGTCTTAAAGTTCCCATGGTTAGACACCCCTGATCTAAATCTATGTTTCTCTGCAGCACTTTTAAGATATGTGGGCTTTAATTCTAGGAGTTGAAGTCCACACATCTTAAAGTTGCTAAAAATGAAAAACATTGGTCTAGATTACTATATGTACACTACAGTAGAGTACAAATTTAAACATCTCAGAAGGGGCCTATGCTGGTTTCTTCAATTGTAAAGGTGATAGGGGAGAAATTTACTTTCATACCTGCAAGATTCTGTTAATGTAATCCTACAATGAACCAGAATTTGTTTATCTGGCTGGGCTTCCTCTCAAATTATATTACAACATCTTTATAATGTTCAATTTTGTTTATTTTAACTTTTTTCTTTCTCCTTGGAAAAGCTCGTTAAGTACCCACATTACTTTTTTTCTAGCTGTTTCGTTACAGTACTTATTTTCCATGGTGGTGATGATGACTACTATCTAAAATGGGCAGTGGTTAAGCAGGATGAAACCTGTCTAGTATTTAGATGTGAGACTACCAGGAAATTCCAGAACTTTAGGCTAGACAAAGAGGTTGAAAAGCATGCCCTGAAAGAAGGCACTTTTGTGCTGTAGCCAAGAAAACTCCATGTTACTATAGTCACGAGGAGCAAAGTTTAATTTGAAGGAGGTTTCCCTGCACATTTTTATTATATAACTTCGCAAAGTTGTGGCTTCTAGTTTTATATTACTCATTCCATTATTAAGAGATCAAACAATCCAAGTGCTCCAGCCTTGAATTGTTTGTCTTTGGCCTGTGTTTAAATAAAAAAAGAAAAAAATGCCAACTAATATCACATTTCATGGAAAAACAACAGAGATCTCTCATAGAACTGAGTGTCCTGTGCAGATTTTTCCTGTGTGGAAAAAAATAACATATAAGAAAAATGTTTATATGCTCAACTTGGGCAAGCTTGCCAATAAAAGCATAAAGCAAAGCTGCTAAAAGAACTAAAACAAGCCAACATATCGTGTCAGCAATTTCATTATTTAAAAAAGGGAGAATGAGTGTTCTTTATTTGTTGACTGTATGTAGAAGCTTCATTGACTCCCCCTGCCCCCCAAAATCAATACAGAAAATATCTGTCAGTATCTAACAAAATGAAATTCAATGGTGAAAAAAGTAAGGTTCTACATTTAAGCAAGAAAAACCAAATGTACAGGTATAGTACAGAGAGTACCTTGCTCAATAGTAGCAACTGTGAGAGGGATCTCGGAGTCCTAGTGGACAATCACTGAAATATGAGCCAGCAGTGTGCTGCAGCTACCAAAAAAGCCAACACAGTGCTAGGCTGCATTAACAAAAGGAAAGAATCAAGATCACTTTACAATGCCTTGGTACGGCCACACTTGGAATACTGCATCCAGTTTTGGTCACCACGATGTAAAAAAGATGTTGAGACTCTGGAAAAAGTACAGAGAAGAGCCACAAAGATGATTAGGGAACTGGAGGCTAAAACATATAAGGAACGGCTGCTGGAATTGGGTATGTCTAGTTTAATGAAGGACAAGGGGGAGACACGATAGCAGTGTTTCAATATCTCAGGGGCTGCCACAAAGAAGAGGGAGTCAAGCTATTCTCCAAAACACCCGAAGGCAGGACAAGAAGCAATGGATGGAAACTAATCAAGAGAAGCAACCTAGAACTAAGGAGAAATTTTCTGACAGTTAGAACAATTAACCAATGAAACAACCTGCCTCCAGAAGCTGTGAATGCTCCAACACTGGAAGATTTTAAGAAAAGACTGGACAGCCATTTGCCTGAAATGGTATAGGGTTTTCTGCCTGAGCAGGGGGTTGGACTAGATGACCTCCAAGGTCCATTCCAAGTTATGATTATGATTATGATTATTATAAATCTTGCATACTACAACTTATTATAGGAGACCACAACTATGTGATCAAAGCCCTGATCTTTTTTACATATGTCAGAATGGATGTAAAAAAGGGTGGGTCACCACCTTGACTTTTTTTCACCCATTTTCCTGTAGACCCCTTTGGGCCTGGCTCAGAAATGCACATATATTAATCACTCGATTTTTAGGAGACTGTGCCTAGAGTTTGGTCTCAATGAATTTTAGAAGGTGTAATTTCTAAATGTAGTTATTGCATTTATAATCAAGCTTTTTTGGTACACTTTTAAGAATAAAGTTTTCTGGTATAAGCCATTCTTTCAATTAATTACTGTCAAATAATTGCAATTTTCAGTAGCATGCTTCATTTTTAGATACTTGGAGGGGGACTGCTTTATCCTAGACTTTCTTTTTTGAAAAGTGGATACTAACTGGAATGTTAATGCTCACCCCCTACAGAACGTAGTGGGAAAAGCATCTCTAAATTCATTCCCAATAGACTTCATAGTTGAATGTTTTGCGTTAACATCAAGGACATTTATATTTGCTTGACTGCATTTTTGACTTCATTTTTTATCACTCAAGTATTTCAAAATATTTTAGTGTATGATTTCTGGTTTCATTCTGATAAGGTGCTAGAGATGGTAGCATATATCTGGAGGACATTAGGCTAACCTGTAAGTAAAAGAGTTTAATTAATTCCTTACCCCCTTACCCTCCCCCTGGAAAAAATATTTGATGGTACTTGTAATGTACACCACATAGATACTTCTGGAGCATATTGATGGAGTAATTTGGCTAATAATTATAATTTCCTGCAACAGGCCTGGATATTACTCCCTGTCCTACTGTTAAATGCTCTTTCTTTCCCCAAATGAAGAGCTTGGAAACCATCAACCAAGGAGTAAGCACAGCATGGAAAGTCACAGGTACAAAAGATGACAGTGTAGAAGTGCAGAATCTCCCAGTATCTTTTATAATAGCATCCAACCCTCCTGGCGATTGAATCTACAATTAGCAACACTGTCTGTCCTGCCTTCAAAGCTTTGGGGAAACCCAGCTGCAGCATTTTTTCTCAAGGACCTAAACTAGGACAAAAAGTAGAATAACTTTAAAGGGGGAAAACAAGTGTTGATTTGCAGGAAACGTGCCCTGCTACCATTTACCAAAAACTAGTTTACCCTAGGCTAAGAAATCAACAGATGCTACTGCTGTGCTTCTGTAAATGCTTTAATCACATTTTTGTACTGACTTCTTTGTAATCCAAATGTTTTGTTCTTACTATCAAGGGAAAATAATGGATTTCACAATGGACACATTTATCCGCCCTGATATCTCAGATTAAAGTTAAGCATTAACCATGTGCTCAGTGACACTCTGTGTGTGTGTTTGTGTGTGTGTTTCAAGATCTAAGCTGCTTGAAAAGGCATGATGGTCATCCATTACTTCATTGCCAGAAAAAGGATTGTTAACTTCTAAAAGGCTGTGGAAAATGATAATTCCCACTAGGACCACCCGAAGGCTTCAACTGGTGCAGAATTCAGCCGCGCGAGTTTTGATGGGAGCTTCCCGATACTCCCGTGTAACACCTCTTCTCCGTGAGCTACATTGGCTTCCAGTTGCCGTCCGGGTGAGATTCAAGGTGCTGGTAATGACCTATAAAGCCCTAAATGGCTTGGGTCCGCACTATCTAAGGGAACACCTGCTGCAGACATCATCTTCCCATTGTCCTGTGCGCCCCCACAGGGAGGGCCTTCTCAGGGTACCGCCGGTTAATGAATGCCGGCGGGTTATTCCCAGGGGAAGGGCGTTCTCTGTGGGTGCGCCTGCCCTATGGAACCAACTACCCACAGAACTTAGGACTGCCCCCGACCTTCGCTCCTTTCACCGGGACCTGAAACCTTGGCTCTTCGATCTGTTTGGTCCAGACTGTGGGGTTGTTAATTTAACTGGGTTTTAGATTTACTCTTGGGGCTTGAATTTAATTTAATTGTTTTAATTGTTTTTAATTTTTTGTATTCATGGTTTTAACTGCCCTGTAAACCGCCCTGAGTCCTACGGGAATAGGGTGGTATACAAATCCAATAAAATAAATAAATAAATATATTTTCTATACTTCTTTACCATTCAGTAGAAAGTTATGAGCCTGAAAAGTTAATAAAACCAGAAATTATAAAATTTGGAATCAAAACACTAATACGCGGCACAGCAGCTCTCCATTTGCAATCACCCCAACCCTTCAGAATAGAGAGAATAACAATTTGGAAGCTATGCTTTTGTATCTGGAGGAGTGCAACTGTTTCAGGAAATTAACAGCCAGTTGGACTAGTGGTTATGGCACCAAGTTAGAAACAAGGAGACGGTGAACTCTAGTCCTACCTTAGGCATGAAAGCTGGCTGGGTAGTTTTGTACCAGTCACTCTTTCTCAGCCCAACCCACCTCACAGGGCTGTTTTTTGTGGGGAAAATAAGAGGAAGGAATATTAAATATGTTTGCTACTTTGAATTATTAATAAAAAATAATAAAGGAGGGAAACAAACAAACAAACAATACCCTGCTGTTTTTAAAAATTCAACTGCAACCAAAAGTTAAATTGGGGATGATTAAGAGGAAATTGGAAAACAGTTGATGTAAAGATTTGTGCAGTTGTTTTAATCTATAAAACTCACTAAACACACACAGCATACCAAAAATCTCACACCCACCTCCTCTGGAGCATTGTCCCAGCTACCAGAAAGATACAAAGCAAAGATACAAAGGTCAAAAATTCTTATCTCTCAGTCTATTTGAAGCAAGCTAGATAGGGAGAGAGATTTTTCAGTGATGGTCCACAGATTGTATAGTAGAGTAACTTTCTGAAACCTGAGATTTCTTTCATGTTGCCTACCAAACACCTTTTGTATTAAGTCCTTTTGTAACCTTGCAATAGATGTTCTTGGAACTGTAGTTTTTCTCTTCCATTTTTGAAGTGGAAAATCTTTTCTGTGTTTCTAAGGTACAAAGTCTGTTTTTTTTTCCAGCAGCTATTGAGAGCACCCTGGGAGGGGTAAATGGATGACAAGGAGTCAGTTTATCTTTTGGTAAATGGATATTTTGTGATTGAGAAACACTGTCTTTATAGATGTAGACAAGTTTAGCAAATTTAAGATATGTGAACATGCTGACTGCAGAATCCTGGGAGTTGAAGTCCACATATCTTGAAGTTGTTGAGATTGAGAAATACTGTACTAAAGGGCAATCAATCTGCGGATGGGCAATCGCTCAAAGTAGCCCTTTTCTGGAAAGACTCAAATGTGTCCATCAACATCCACAAAAGCTCCTTGCTTCTGATCTTACTGACCAGCATCCTTGAACTTTGTCCTACCATTTTAAAGACTGAGAAGGGTGCTGTAAATCTTGCAGCTCCAGACATTGAAATACTGACTGCTGGAGGTAATTTTCTTTTGACCCAAGAGAACCATGACTCTAACTAATATCTGTGACAGCTGTACTTAAAGGAGAGAATATATGGGTCAGTTACAGCATGTTATGTCTTAATGCCCTCTAGGCAATAGCATGAATGGAAACCAGTTTACATTAGGTTGTCACTCATCATTTATGGAACAGATAGGAAGCAAACAGCAAATGGTTTTAGAATTAAGTCTTAGTTACCAAAAAAAAACAAAAAAAAAACCTTGCTGAAATGTGCAACTGCTACACCATTTGGCTATAACTTTAAACAGCTGCATGTGAAAACATTTGAAGATTAGGAGCATAGGGTGACTTTCTGTTTTGCTTCATCTTACTTTTGATATTATAACACCAGGGTGTTTATTCAGTTTTTTGTGTTTACCTGTTGCTCTTTGAGAATACTTTCAGCAGCAAAAAGAAATGTATAGTCCTTGTCAAAAATATGACTAAACATAAGGCCACCCTCCAGGTGCCTACTGTCAATTTCACATTGCTTACAGGTTTATTATGCCATATGAATGTCATAGCACTATCTTACTTCAAGAGTAAGAATAACATGTCTTTTCATTCTGTCACACTTATGTAGAGAACCAACAGAGATGTGATATATAGAACATGCCTTACAACTCAACTTACAAGTCTGTTTAATGCCAAATTCCTGTGTTTTCCCATGCTTGATTTTTTTTAAAAATTCCATTTATATCCCGCCCTTCTCCGAAGACTCAGGGCGGCTTACAAACTTAGCATATGTTCATATGTTCAGGCTAAAACTTGCATGTAAACAACATTTAAAAGGAACAAGTTAAACCCATTCTGATTCACCCAAAAAGGATTATGTATATGCTTCTACAATATTCTTGGAAAAAGCACACACTTAAGATTTTTATGACAGAATTCAATCTCATAATAAAAAAGCTTCAGAAAATCACTAATAAACTCTAACATTTTCTTTTGAGATATTTCCAGCAATGTATAGTTTCATTCTGGAACATTAATAGATTTTTTCATTCTGTTCATCTAAGGAGCACTTAATAATATTTATGTATTCATCTGTTTGTTAGTTTACACTACACCTTTCTCCAGGAACTCAAAAGCTCAAACTGAATACATATGTGTGACATGCATATATGTGTGTTTGTATATATTCTCAAATAATTTTGAGAATTAGCTGAGTTTCAGCAGCAAACTTGAGCAATCATAATTCATGTCTTCATGGCTGACTTAGAATTTGAGCAAATATTTTCCTAGTTTATGAGTAAGCTAGACCGAATGATATAAATAGATATATGAAGGTAATACATACAGTAAATTTTGGAAACAACCCTTTGCCCATTCTTAAATGCCTTAGACAAACCTACATAAATATCAAATAACCCCGAAATATACATGACAAATGCATGGTTAACCAGTTTTGTTTGCCACAGAGCAGGCTTGCATTATCTTCCTAATTGCTAAAAACAAAAAATGGGAAGGAAAACACAAAGTTTTATCTTTAGTCATATAGACTAGAGTCTTCTGTTAACTAGAGGTTTGTTGATTTATTTATCTATTGATTAAAATATTTATATAGCTGCCCATTTTATAAGAAACTCTGGACAGTTCTCAATCAAAAATTAAGATAAAATGAAAATCATATTAAAACTATTAAAAACAAATGTATAAAAACAAAAACCTGGTGTCAAGTCTAATTTCCAATGTGCAACAATCTCATCCTATCCAGAGCTTGAAGGTAAAGCCAGGTCTCCAGTGGCTTTCAAAAGGCTAGGAGGGTAAAGGCTTGTCAACCTTAAGAGACAAGGGTGTCCCATAGGGCAGAAGCTGCCACAGAAAAAGCATGGTTCCTAGTTCCCATAACGAAGCAATGTTTAAATGAAGGGACAAATTTAGTAGGACTAATTGATGTCTGTCAGGCTAATCCTAAGAATAATGTAGAACAATTCATGCAGAGTTCGGTTCTTGATTTGCTTACACATGATAAACAGAATCTTGCCAAATTAAATCTAAACTACTCCTACCCTAAGAGATATACTTTCTATGGAATGGCTATCCTTACTCTCTTCATGTATCTCCTATCCAGCTCCAGGCTGTACTCTCATAATGTCCTTAGGGAAAGACAGTTTCACAAATAACCTGGCCTTGTCATACAGGATTTTAAAAATTATGGGCAGCATTTTGAATTGTACCTGGAAAGAAACTGGAAGCCAGTGAAGTTCACACAACAGAAATATTACATGGGCAAACCTAAGGACACCCATCACAGTGCACACTGTCATGTTCTGGCAGCTAAGATTCCAGGTGGTCTTCAAGGGTCGATATAGAGTGTGTTGCAGTAATCAAAATGGGAAGTGAGTAAGACGTCCATGACTAAGAAAGACCACAATTGTCACACTAGACAAATCTGTATAAAGGCTCCCTAGCCATGGCTGCCACCTGCAGAAAAGAGGCTCAAAATGTCAAATAACCATGTGATTAAAGCCCTGCTCCCTTTTCACATTCAATATATGTTATGAGTGATGCATATAAAAAAGAAGCTAAACATCAATCATACAGTCACAACTGCCATCTTAACTTTTTGACCTCTTTCTGGATATCCTTGAGCAAATAGTGAACATAAAAGTGTCTTATGTTCCCATTTTAGCAATGCACTGAAGATGTGTATTTCCTGGAATTTGGGTGTGTGGCAGTACACACAGAGGCCAACTGGGCCACTTCCTCTATTCCATCCAGACTGATTCATAAGATAAATCAGTAATAATTGCCCACCCAAGACCAACAATAAATGCTAAAAATATTGTATATTTAGTGCCCATGTTGCCCATGTTTTGTCTTCCAAATCATAATATATTCACAGACTGTTTTAAAAGGGGGAGCAGGGAGAGAGTAGGAAGAGCACAGATACAAAAGAGCTCCAGATTATAATGATGTGTTGTGTTATGTTACATTATGTTTTATATTGTATTGTAAGTTTTGTTGGTTTGATTTGCTTCATTTTAAAGCCTGATTCCTTAGCAGAATACATCACCTTATTTAGAACAGGGATAAGCAGATTAAAACACACACATGCAAGTATCCTAAGGGTTAGGACATAGCTGATCCTTTTTGAGCCTCTCCTTAGGGCAGTTCCAGTTAAACATTCCTCAGATGTTCTTGGCTGATTGGAAATATTTCCCCTGCCTTGATTTACTAACTGTGGAAGCTAAGGAGCCCTTTGTATCCTAATAAATGTCTGACCTATCTATAAATTGTTTTTAGTCAGCTAACTGGAGAAAAGAGCTTAATATAGTGTGGCCTTTACATATTTTTCTGCTCAGAATTTTCCAGCCAACTGATCCCATTTATTTATAGTTCACAACATCATTGCAGATGGTCTGTTTTATTTCTATGCTGATCTTCAACAGAATGTACAGGGTTTAATTATTTGCATGCCTCTGCTTGGCCCACCTTAGAAGTTATTAAATAGTTTGTTGGCACAACTATAGAACCTTTGTGTGGATGTCTACATGTGTGTTTGTATTTGTGTTTAGATGTATGAGTTCTGGAGTAATGCAGATTGCTGTTTTCTATTTCCTTGCCAACATGAAACAAGTTGTCTTGTGTGTATGTATTATTAATAAATATTATAATGAGATTTCCATTTATCATATTTGCCACAGTCTTGTGCAGACGCTCTTTAGTAGTATCCCTACCAGATGGCAAGCAAATTTGCTTTCTTATGGACAATATATTTTTGTAGTTGTTCAATTTAATCATACAGTAATCAGCCAAAATCCCCTCCCAAGTATATAAGAACAAGAAAATTAAGAAACAAACTACACACAGCAAGTAAAAGAAAACTAGCATAATTTGGGATTCTATATAATCCCTGATCTGAAGGACAGAGATAAATGTTAAACATCCATAGTCTATATGTTTATTCTTTTTAAAGATAATCTATTAATAACTATTTTGTTGATTTAACCAAAGGATGGAGATGTAAATAAAGAGACACCATGGGAGCTCTGAGTTTTTTTTTAAAAAAATTAGTGGTCAGTTGCCATAATAAAAAGAGACAATTTGATATGGTTGTTGAGAAAGCTAAAAAGGCCTTTTGTATTTTTCATATTAATAATTAGTGATTATATATATTGACATATCAAGCAAAATGGTACCCAAATCTTTTATAAGCTATTAGGAACTCATTAAAAACAACAGCAGAGATACCCTAAAACTACCAGTTTTCACAGTACTTACTGCTAGGTTGTGTGTCTAGCACGTCCCTAGCTCCCAACAATAACCCAAGATTTTTATCAAAACCTGGCACCACAGCTTCATGGCCTTTCTTCTATAGTCATGAGACTGCAAGAACTGAACTTAAGTAGGTGGTCTATGACTCTGAGATAGGACTGAAATTCTGAAATTAGGGGAAGATTCCTTCCCTTCTTCTTTGGAAAGTGAGAGTGAGAAACAAGCAGATTAGCTCAGAATGTAAGAGACTAGTGTAAGCAGTGCTTTTTTTGTAAAAGAAAAAGGTGCCGGAACTCACACATGTCATACAACCCGCCTTGCCTACCCTACAAGTTTCCATCCCAAAAAGGTGCCGGAACTCCGTTCTGAGCGTTCTATGACAAAAAAAGCCCTGAGTGTAAGGGATTAAAGACAAGACTGGTTCTGGAGAGGGATATGACAGAGCTTGTATTATTTGGCACATCTCAGTGTTTTTCTTTCATTTGGGAGTATTCTCCAACTACAGGTCTCAGTGACCTTTCTCTAAGAACAAAATTTCCTAAATTAGTCAAACTTCTCGCAAACAGAACTGAAGTTGTGAAATATTCTTCCGCTGTAATCAATTTGATTATTTTAATTGCCATTTGTCTCCTGTTCTAGCTTGTTTCAAAATCTTCTGATATCTGCTGCCTGTTTAAATCTTCATCACTGTAACAGAGTACATCTCTCACCACTACAACTGCAGTCATTTCTTTGGACCAGAAGGCTTTCACTTCTCTCAGTACTGAATTCTGCCCCTCTCAGCCCAAACTTACTAACTTTAGAGGCCTTTTCCACAGTGGTGCAAATTCCTTAACCACCCAAAGTCCATTTGATTGCATCCCTGTTGCTTCTAACATTAAACTAAACAATGCCATAGGTTTGTGTGTTGTGCTGTGTTGTCTTTAGAGAGTCTCACAGACAAAAGCAGTGGTGTAGAGGCTGTAGCAGAGAAGAGGGAATTGATTTAGTCTCCAAAGGACCAAAGGGCAGGACAATAAGTAATAGGAAGAAAAGTAGAAGGGGGAAAAATTAACAGTGAGAAAAATTAATCAGTGGATTAGTTTATCTCCCAGAGTTGTGACTAGACAATTATTTGTGCAGGAAAGTATAAGGTCTCCTGCCTCAAGCAAGGCATTGGACTACATAATCAGCCCTATGATTCTATGTTTTATGTTCCATGATACAAGCCTTCTTTTTTAGATGCATTACAGCATTGTGTGCTTTTCCAAAAGAGACTAAATTTACATCACTATGCCATAATGCTGTGTTTTTGTTCTCTCTCTCTCTCTCTCTCTCTCTCTCTCTCTCTCTCTCTCTCTCTCTCTCTCTCTCTCTCTCTCTCTCTCTCTCTCTCTCTCTTGTGATGAGGGTAGAAAAATCCTTCATTGAAAATGAAGGCTTCTTTCGGTAGTGATTGCAATCACAACAGCCTTCCATTTCATGGCCACATTAAAGTAACAAAATTGGGCCTCTGGCCTTTTCAATTGACTTCTTTCTAATGTGAGAACAACATTTTATAATATTCTGATAATACAATGTTTCTCTTAGAATAAAATCTTAGATTGGAAGCCTTACCCTTCTCTCAAAACTCATATTTGCTGCCAAAGGAAAAAAAGTATGACTCCTGTGCAGCTCTAAGTTTCAGAAAAAGGGAAGATTTGCATCGAAAACTCAGAAAAGTAGAATTATTTTTAAGTGCATAATTGTTGACTCTGGATTTTCTTGCATAGTGGTTGAAAATGATCTTTCAAAATTAGATTGATTATAATTGTAATCTTTAACTTTGGAGATAGATGTTTTCATAAGAAAAAAATAAAGCAAAACACTCATAAAATTCTGCTATTACTTTGGGACCAAGACAGTAATGAGAAGCTGCCACATAGAATAAAGTTGGAAAATTTCTTTTTAGAAGATTGGAAAGCAATTGGCTGCTGCTAAGAGGTTTCCTTCCTGGTCAACATGACATTGTTATGAAAAAGAAAACATATTAAATTGCAAAGCACTGTTGTGAGTCATCCTGAATGAGATTTTATCCACCGTCTGTCAGAGCACATGTATAATTTTGTCAGAGTTGGGGGTGAAGAAAATGAAAACTTTTAAAAGGGGCAAAGTTAAAAAGAAAATGTATTTTTTTTCTTTGCAGTAAATGTGGAAATTTGTATAATTTCTATGAACAATGAATGCTGAATTAAACAATTAGATGTATGCTGCATTCTAAAATACAACTGGAGAAATCATTTTGTACTGATTCCTGAGCAAGTTGGTCAAGTTTTAAATCACTGTGAAAAGTTACTTAAGACTAATGAGGATTCAATTGTCCTGAATGAATGTTTTGTGTCCACTATAATATGCAATAAAACCAAGTGAAGGAGACATAAATTATTTATTAAGATGCATATACTGTAGAAACAATTGTACAAAACCTGATAGTAAATCATTCTAAGATGCCTACATTACTGTTGTACGCTGAGATTATAGGAAATAATGATCTTCTTCCAGAAATTCATGAATTCTTGTTCTATGAAAAGAGCTAGCAAATCTAATACTATAAACTGTCTTTCCTTAGTCTGAGGTGATAATCAAAGACAAAGTTTTCTGTTTTATTTGATATCAGTAGGTGATTTGAGGCTCACTATTCATCCTTGAGAATCAACAAAGCAGAATTACAATTAAACTGTTTTAGCTTTCTGGAAAGCATTGAGATAGCTCAGGAAATTGTAGATGAATTGGATAATGCTGATTGAGATGTCAGAGTTTGGTTTTGCTATTTTAGGTGCTACATTATTTCTGCAAGCTGCTCAGGGTTGTTTTCCACAAGATGGACAGCCATATAAATCTTTTGATTCATCAATTAATTAAATATCCCAGTTTTGATTTATTAAAAATGACAAATGAGGTAACAAATTTGGAAAGGTTTGTATTATCTCATCTACTGATTAGTTTGTACATAAGATACCAGGAAACTGCAATATCTATGAACAACATTTCTTGGTAATGACACAGAGGATAACTGATCTTATCCATAGGTAAAGGTAAAGGTTCCCCCGCACATGCATGCTAGTCGTTTCCGACTCTAGGGGCCGGTGCTCATCTCCGTTTCAAAGCCAAAGAGCCAGCACTTGTCCGAGGACGTCTCTGTGGTCATGTGGCCGGCATGACTGGACGCCAAAGGCGCACAGAACGCTGTTACCTTCCCACCGGAGTGGTCCCTATTTTTCTACTTGCATTTTTACGTGCTTTAGAACTGCTAGGTTGGCAGAAGCTGGGATGAGTAACAGGCGCTCACTCTGTTACGCGGCACTCGGGATTCGACCCGCCAAACTGCCGACCTTCTGATCGACAAGCTCAGCGTCCTAACCCACTGAGCCACCGCGTCCCTTATCTTATCCATGGTAGCGGTGAAAAACAATGAAAGCAAATCCTGACTGCATCCCATAGGTTGATGTTTCTTAAACTGGGCAACTTTAAGATGTTTGAACTTGAACTCCCAGAATTCGTTTGTTGGGGAAAACTAGCTCAATAATTTTGATGAGTGTCAGGTCTGCATGAACCTGCTAGGATCTTGTGTGTACATCTAGAGTAGATCTAATCCTAGCACAAGTGCAGGTTGACTAATAGGCTCTTGAAATCAGGAATGCATGATGTTGCCTTTATCCATCCCTAACCCAATAGGGCAGCAATTTTTCCTCCATGCATCAAAAGTACTATTTTCAGAACTGTGATTACTCATGTGATGCTCTCACTGGTCTATTGGTGAATGTATGGGTATGTAGAAGTGTGAAGATCCATATTTTAATGATGTGGCAGTCCAAGAGAAAATGGCTGTGAAAAGAAGTAACCAGTTATGGAAAAGAAAAAGTATTTCTGTCACTAAACAGCAGCTAACTGTTTTTTTTTTTGTTTTTTCAACAAGTGGTATTTTCTTTTCTTATCTGCAACCATCTAGCAGTGCTGTACAAGGGGGAATCAATGGTAAGGGACTCATACAAGAAGACTATCCACTGCCATGTTCTCAAGGAAACCTCATCTTCCTCATAGAAAGAAAGTGATGGGTTTTTGCATTCCCTGTAGAAGAGGGAGGTTAAAGAAGCATAGGAACCATCCATTCATGGCATGGAAATTGAACTTGGCTAGAGCATCAGGTATAGCATTTTTGTTTTTATTTTTCTCTTTCTTTTCTTTTCTTTTTTGCTTTGCTTTCTTCATATATTGGAAATTACAGTGAGTAGACTGAATAATTCCAATTTGAATATAAGGAAAGAAACTAATTTACATTTTTTTCCTGTTTTACAAATTTTCTAACAGTTAATATTTTAATATTTTGTGGCAATTCTAAAATTGAAAGCATTAGAACTCTAGAGCCAATGGAAAACTGAATGACAAGCAATTGTGACATGTCAAAGTGGTTGCTAGTAGGCACCCCTGCAGGCCAATATACTGTGAGAATTCTAGTAAGTGATGAGCTGGACACCAGATTCCAAGCTCAAATGAGTTTAAAAATGTGAGATTGCCCTCAATCTGTTAATATCTTCCTCTTTATTCTAATTTTCACAGCCCTGGAACTTTTCAGATTTGTAAGATCGGCCATGTCTAAAATTCCCATTTAACACATTTGATAGCAAACAGGACTTAGAAAGGGATTAGTAAAGCTATTCTACAGGGAAAAAATATTATTCTCTGTGGTTTCAGCATGTTGCCTAGTTGGCCTGATGAAGTTGAATCTATTTAATTACTTAGTAGGTTAGTTTTACAAATATATATATATATAAGTAATAGCAAGGCGCATCCATGTTGTTCTTAGGAAAGCTAGATGCATTTGTCTTGAGTCAACATGAGCTGTGCACAGCTCAAGAGACAACTTCCTAGCATTTATCTTTTCAATGAATTTTGTTTTCTATTTTGCTATAAGGATGTGAGGGTGATCTAGCTGTGACATCTGTTACCCCATTGATCGCCAGGGTTGATTCGGCTGATCTGGCTGGCTAGGCAGGTGTCCCCTTCCTCCTCACCATTCCATGTGTGTCCCTCCTGAAGCTGTGCACTTGGTGGAAGAGGACGACCATCCCAGATAGAAGGAGAGTACCGATCTTCGGTCAAGGGTATTTTGCTATAAGAACTTACACATTTAGCTTCCTATTGTTGTGATTCAGGGTCAGCCTGTGGGTTCGGCAGTTGGGTCGGATGACTTAGATGAGGGGGAGGAGGGGGCTGTTGAAGAACTTGCTGATGATGGCTTTGAGGCTCCGCAGAGCCCCCAGCCAGGCCCCTCATACCTGGTGGAGACGCAGCTGTGTGAGCCTGACAGTGTGGATGAAGATGACCCACAGCTGGCCCTGTTCAAGGACGCCCGACGCAGGAGGCAGTCAAGTAGGAGCAAGCAGAGGAAGGCTGTGGGACTTCTCGGAAGGAGGCAAAGAGAGGCCACACCCTGAACTCTTTATAAAGGGAATGTTTGGGGGAGGGCTGGTTTGCTGAAAGCAACCGCTCAGATAGTGTTTCAAAGCTCCGGTATCTTGTTTCATGTTTTGTTTGTTTTTGTAATAAATTTGGCAGACGTATTCCAGCCTTTTGCCGTCTGTAAAGGGGTTGCCTTTTCTGCAAGGCCAGTAGCAGGCTGGTACAGAACACCTATATCAGGGCTTTTCAACCAGTAATAAGAGTACCACCTGTGGTACATTGGCACCTGGCAGGTGGTATGTGACCATCCTAGAAAAGTGGTAGTGGGGGAGGGGAATGAGCTGAACCGGTGGCAGCAGTGCACAAGCCTGAGCGAGAGATGGCTGGAGCTGCAGGGCTGTCAGGGCTTAGCGGAAGTGCCAGGATCAGCACTTCTTCGGGGCTGTCAGGGCTCAGCAGAAGTGCCAGGATCAGCGCCAGGCTCCAGCTGGAGCTCGGTACTGATCCCAGTGCTTCTGAGCCCAGAAGAAGCATCGATCAGCTGGAATGTTGCAGCATCTCCAGGGTCTTGTGATTTACATTCAGATGCTTGGCAACTGATTCATATTTATGATGGTCACAGTGTCCCAGGGTCATGTGAAGTGACCAAAACCAGCTGCAACCACCTAGCAGATGGGGGGAATAAAAACCAAACTCTCCTCCACCCCATCCCCACTTCCACTCCTCAACAGAAATGCTCACAACAATGAAAACCTCAGACAGGAGGAAGAGCACCACTGGGCCATTTTCAGTGCCATTGTAACTTCAAACAGTCACTAAGCGAACTGTTGTAAGTCAAGGACTACGTGTACTTCATCACTTTTTTTCCTTTTTTTTTTGGGTCATCAGGTTTTTGACACCTTGCTAGGCGACTGGTGGTACTCGGATGTTGCCATATCCTAAAAGTGGTACAATGGGTGAAAAGGTTGAAAAGCCCTGTCCTATATCATTTGTCCATGGATTTGAAAAAGAGATATGTCAGAGGAATACTGTCTACCACATATAGACTTAGAGGCTCACAAGTTATAATATAAGGGAAAGGATAGATAATCATATGGAAATCAGTTAGTACTTTGAGAAGGTGACTGACTTTCCTTTTTTAAAAAAATGAAGATTTTTATCCCTCTTTTTATGTGTATAAATCACTGAAGGCATTGGATATATTAAATAGTCCTTCCTCCTCCTCCAACATAGGTGTGGTGACATACGTTGAAAGAGAGTGATTGGCATAGATCACCCAGCCAGGTTTCATATATAAGGTTGGACTAGATCTCACCATCTCCCAGTTTCTAGCCTGGTGCCTTAACCATTACATCAAATTGACTCTTTTGTTTTGTGGATATAATCAAGCAAATGCAGAATGTTTAATTTGGATTCCTGCAGAGAAGATTTGGTCTTTGTTGTATAGGTAGTCCCTGCTAATCAGGGGATATGTTGTTTCTGAACCAGCTTCAATAATGTACTTGCATATGGACTTTCTGAGAGTAAAACATTTGTTCAAAACTTTCAACAACCTATTTTAGATGTCCCTATTTTAGATGTGAAACTTAATTTAGGAAAATACTTCACAGCTTTTGGGTTTGTTGTTGTTCGAAACAAGAAATTCAATAATTTTTCTTTCAAAATATATTTGTTTTGTTAGAGCTCTAAAGATGGCATCTATATATACCTAGTCTGAGATCTATTTTGTAGTCCAGATTATCCAAGAAGATTTTAGAAAAAGCCCTGTTATTTCCGAGGCAGATTTTCAGCAAAGACACATGTTGAACATTCCTATAGTGTAGTAAGTGGTGAGGTAAACCATTGTCACTTAACTTGGAAACTAGAATCACAGTCACTTTTACTTTCAAACTTATCCCAAGGAGAAATGCAAAACATTACATTATGAAATGTGAAACATTTCATAAATCCAGAAATGATTAAGCAAAACAAAACAAGAAGGCAACCAACCAACCAACCAACAGCCTTGGTGGAGCAGTGGGCTAATGCCTCCTTAAGTAACACCAGCTGCCTGCAATTAGTGCAGGTTCGCATCCCACCAGGCTCAAGGTTGACTCAGCCTTCCATCCTTCCGAGGTAGGTAAAATGAGGACCCAGATTGTTGGGGGCAATTAAGCTGACTTTGTAATAATGCCGCTTGGGGTGTGTGTGAAAGCCCTAATAAGCAGGCGTATACATAGAATGAAGGCTACTGCTAAGCTTGTAAGCCACCCTGAGTCTTCGGAGAAGGGCGGGATATAAATGGAATTTTAAAAAAAAAATTTGTGACCTGCTTGTGACCCCCCCCCCAATTCAACTCTTCCCAGAGTTTAATTTAGATTCCTGCAGAGAAGATTTGGGCTTTTGGGTATAGGTAGTTCCTGCTAATTATCTGACCTGAATAAAGACCTCAGAATAAAAAAAAATGAGTTGATGACTTTTTAAAAATAAAATAATGTAAATGGTTTACAAATGCTATCTCAGACATTTGTAACACAGAATTGCAGATCTTTAAAATCAATTTTCCAGACTCCATTATATATAATATTTCAAGAGCATATTTTATTAACTGTGTAGATTATCACATATAATTATGGAAGGTTACAAAGAGTATACAAATGCAGTAAAATCTCCCAGATATAATGTCATTCAAAATAATATTTATTAGCATTGATTCCATGAAAAGGTAATTGTGATTAAAAGGGAATTGGGTTGGATTTCACACAAAACATTAAAAGATTTGGAATTACTTATAAAGTAATAAGAAACAGTAAGTATTGGGCTCACCTGAAACAGATATAATGGAAAGCAATAATGTATTGGTACAACAAGTTGGAAAGATACATTAATTATGAATGGAACATAACATTGGTTCACCAACTGATACCACAATGGTATAGGCAGGTGAATAAAAGGCACTATGGAGGCTGGTATAAAATGCTAAGCGCAACACCTTAACCATGGTCAGGATCTCTGAAAAAATAACATGTGCAATGGTCATATTTGTGTTATGGTCAGACCACAATTCCACACTGGTATAATTGATGCCATTGCATAAGATACTTTCCTCATAGAAATACATTTTTGACAGAGTGTAAGAATCAAAGAGATTTCTGGTGGCATTTATTTTATCAATCAAATGAACAGCATCTTTGAATTGCTCTTTTGTAGGACGGAGTATTTTTGTTTGCACTTCTCTGCGGAAAAAGATATTACTTTTCTTTTGAGAATAAACAAGTGTACACATCTCTGTGAGAGAAGAATTTGTGACAGAAACATTCCATGTGCACTCATCATTGTCCTTCGGTCTACAGAGATCCCAGTCACATTCTTTCTTGCCAGTTTGACAGCGATAGGTTGAACCACCGTATTTGGCACATTGATAGTTAATATGGCAGGGCAAACCTGTGGGAGTCACATCTCGGAATGGAGAACAGAGTTCAAGACCATGGATAGTCTCACATTGGAAATGTTTTCCGGATACTTGGCACCTGTTCTTACATGAGTTGTTTTTCAGTGAATATTCCATGGAATCCCACTCTGATACTAGACCGCAGTAATTCCATTTTCCATTTCTAAAGTGACAGTAGCGATAGGAACCTCCCCATAAATCACAAGGTGAGTCACATTTCTCACCAGAAGCAGCCAGGCCTTCTTCTAAGGAACAATAATCCCAACTATGCCCTTTGCCACCCGTTTGCTGGCACCAGGTATTTTTAGAACCGTGATACCCACAAGTATTTGTGCATACTCCTCCTGAACTTGTGTAATGAACAACATGGGAGGATGTCCAAGATATGAAAGAGAAGAATGCAACCAGAGCTACATAAACTCTCATCATGGTCTTCTCGAATTCCTGAAATGAAAGAACAAAATGTTCTGCTAATTATGTTTCTATAGTTTTGCTTCACAGCTGTCACACCTTCGTTGTCCCAAATTCTGACCCCGCCTGGTTTCATAATATTCCATGCATTATGTTTCTTTAAGTATGGTAAATCATTAGAAAGTAAAATAACCACACCTTCCATTTGATTTTCTAATATCTTTCTCTGTATTTTGCAACCAAAAAACTTACAATCTTTTTCTATTTTTTTTATTCCAAATGTTACAGAAACAAAACTCTTATATGTGATTATTAATGTTGGATCTCAATCAACAGCACCTAAAAAATTTAAAATGTTCCAAAATATTAATGGTGATATATTAATATATGAAACTGTTACATGAAATGTATTATTTGAAATCAGATATTCTCCTGCTTTATTCTTCTCTAGGGGAACATAACATACAGAGAGAGTGGAGGGGAATTGCATTTATTTTCTAATATATATATATTAGGTAATATGCCCCCCCCCCCATTATCCTTTTTACACATCTTGTTGATTTGCTGGTAGTTGATCTACCATCACCTTAAAGAGTGGAATCCTCTTTCCTAATACATCTTAAAATGGTCATGAAACCATGCAATATCATGCAGAAGAAAGCAAATGCAAAAATGATTTGGTTTGGGCATTTTTCTGCAATTTTTTATTTTAAATTTACTATGGAACAAACTTTGATGGCTCAGATATCTACTTCCCAAAATAGCCACTTAATTTGACTAGATATAGACAGGCCTGATACTCTTTCCTCATCAGTTGAAATCTATCACTTATCCCAGAATTAATATCACTGAGATATAGAAGGTTATACAAATAGTGAACCTCAATTAAGCGGTAATCAATTAAATCCTTGAGTGGAAAAAACAGCTAATTATCTAGAAAGATTATGGAATTATACTGAAAAACTTTTCTTCATAAATATCAAATATTTGGGAGTAACAGCCTGATAAATAGACCGACAACAGACAGACAGACAAACAGACAGACAGACAGACAGGCAGATAGATGAATAAATATACAGACTTGGAAATCAATTCAGTTG